>NC_091164.1:37504197-37804197 GCF_040958095.1 Procambarus clarkii
AGATGGATGGACTAGGTAGTGGGATGGCCTTACCCTCTCCCATCCACCCCCACCAAACCCCTACCCCCTCCCACCCCCATCCTCTCTCCTTACCATCAAGTATCACTGCACCCTTCCCAGACCAGATGTTCTGTGCAAAGCCTTTAGTATTTTTTTTCTGATCATATGTATAACCTTGTATCGCAACGTGACCAACATGGTATCATCATTCTTTGCTCAAATAGCATTTTTTAAGAATATCCAGTCATAAGCTGGTCTTCAATCTTATTATTATAACAAATCATAATTTGTTGTAAACACAACTGCATGGGATATACATAGCAGTCATTGGTTTCTCTCTCTCTCTCTCTCTCTCTCTATATATATATATATATATCTCCAGATCATTTAATAGTTGGGGAAAGTAACATCAATTCCTTTCTCCTGCTGCCGCTATTCACGTATCTTTTTCCATTTCACTTAGATTGACAGCGCATCAGAGGATGGACGACTAATGTCAATTTTCGAGCCCCCATCACTCTCACCCTTATAACCTTGTAAGGTAACACGACCAATATGGTAACTTCGTTCTTTGCCCAATATCATTTTAAGAGTAACGAGCAACTTTCTGTCCGATGTCTGAATAATGAAATGTAAACCATGTTTAGCCATTACATCCAAACACAATAAAATATTACCACAAGCTTGTTTAGTTCTTGTATCACATAACGTAACGTCGCGTTTATTCAACAACTGATAGACATAGCATAATATAGCTTCATATTCACTGTGGTAAAACAAACATACACATCACGGTCAGTCCTCGCTATACCTCAAACGCGCAGTTCATTCTCTCTCCCTTAGGTGTGCAATGTTCCACACATACAAATTCCAAGCAAAGTAAACATATATACGACAATATGGAAAAACACAGCCTTGATACTATTATTAAATTGACTTGTTCATTATCCCCGAGTTCAAGGCTGTCTCTCTTAAGACCTACATCACCCAAATGTAAACACCAATCGATGAGAATAAGACCGGATGAGTCGATAGTGAAATAGCTCGAGGGCTATGTCTATTTTCAGTTCTTGTAACACAGTCAATGTAGCGTAATGGGAAAACAGTCTTTCTACTGCCTACATAAATAGCATTTGAAAATGTATGCAAGTCTAGACAATCTCCTATAGCCCTTACATTCTAAACACAAATAAAATATTAGCACACGCTTGCATCGCATTATATTTTCATTAAGTAACGTGGAGATCAACTTTCTGGCTGTTGTCCGAATATCATTATTGAAATGTGAACCCCATTTAGCCAAGCACAATATCTCCATTACATCTCATAGCATATAAATATTACGGTCTGCAAGTTTTTAGCCCTCTGTAACACAATGTAACGTAACGTAACGCAAATCAACTTTTTGCAGTCCAAAATGTCATTTTGAAACGAAAAGTGAGGCTTAGTCCATCTCCATTACATCTCTTACCATATAAATATTGGCGTCTACCAGTTTTAGCCCTCTGTAACACAATGTAACGTAACGTAACGTAACGTAACGCAAATCAACTTTTTGCAGTCCAAAATGTCATTTTGAAACGAAAAGTGAGGCTTAGTCCATCTCCATTACATCTCTTACCATATAAATATTGGTGTCTACCAGTTTTAGACCCTGTAACACATTTTAACGTAACGTGGTAATCATCCTCATATTTCTACAGACCAAATAACATTTTTAAATGAAAGTATGACTTAGTCCATCTCCATTAAATCTCTTACCATATAAATATTGGCGTCTACCAGTTTTAGCCCTCTGTAACACAATGTAACGTAATGTAACGTAACGCAAATCAACTTTTTGCAGTCCAAATTGTCATTTTTAAATGAAAGTATGACTTAGCCCATCTCCATTACATCTCTTACAATATAAATATTGACCTCTACCAGTTTTAGCCCTCTGTAACACAATGTAACGTAACGTAACGTAACGCAAATCAACTTTTTGCAGTCCAAAATGTCATTTTGAAACGAAAAGTGAGGCTTAGTCCATCTCCATTACATCTCTTACCATATAAATATTGGCGTCTACCAGTTTTAGCCCTCTGTAACACAATGTAACGCAACGTAACATAATGCAAATCAACTTTTTGCAGTCCAAAATGTCATTTTGAAACAAAAAGTGAGGCTTAGTCCATCTCCATTAAATCTCTTACCATACAAATATTGGTGTCTACCAGTTTTAGACCCTGTAACACATTGTAACGTAACGTGGTAATCATCCTCATATTTCTACAGACCAAATAACATTTTTAAATGAAAGTATTACTTAGTCCATCTCCATTACATTTCTTACCATATAAATATTGACCTCTACCAGTTTTAGCCCTCTGTAACACAATGTAACGTAACGTAACGTAACGTAAATCAACTTTTGCAGTCCAAAATGGCATTTTTAATTGAAAGTATGACTTAGCCCATCTCCATTACATCTCTTACCATATAAATATTGACCTCTACCAGTTTTAGCCCTCTGTAACACAATGTAACCTAACGTAACGTAACGCAAATCAACTTTTGCAGTTCAAAATGTCATTTTTAAATGAAAGTATGACTTAGTCCATCTCCTTCCATATGAATATTACGGACTACCAGTTTTAGCCCTCTGTAACACAATGTAACGTAACGTGGAAAATCAACTTTGTCGGATGACCAAATAACATTATTGAAAACGACATCCATGTTTAGCCATTACATCCAAACACAAGAAAAATATTACCGCTTTCTTGAGAAACTTATATGTGGAGATCAGATCTCCAGAGTCCACACAATAAGCCGCACATCACACATCTTCTGTTTTCAAATCACAGCTCGCATCTAATATAATGTTATTTTTTTTTTTTTGCAGAAACTATGTTTTGAGATTATGCTCTATGTCAGCAATTACTATTCGTATCATCAAACTCCTTTCAGTCAACAAAAACAAGCAGAGGTGTCGTATAAACCACTAAAGATTTGATGTATGCAAGGTACATCATTTTTGACTATTCTGTCACCGACTCACCTTAGCGAGATGACTGCGCGCAACAGTACCCGAGCACTCTTAATAATTTTATTCAAGCACTGTTAACATAGCATAATGTAAGATTTTTTTCACATTTCATATCGCGTGTGTAGATTAGAGAGAGAAGGCAAACATAGCTTGCAGCTAGTCAAAACTTATCATAACAGATATGATTTCACAGAGTTTTCAACCTTTGCCAGTTTTTCAATGTTTTCTCTTCACTCGTGCTAAGTGAGTCAGACAAAATGTGACATTTCATTTCATTATTACCCAGGCAATATGCTATTAGCTAGATATTCAAATCATATAACAAGCATTATTTCACAAGAACTTTTTTTTCTAGCAAATATGATTCCTTTAAGCAGTTCAACACATCAAACACCAGCAGTCCGCAAATTCCCTTTAGTCAATAATCATCTTTTACAGTATTTCTTGACTAAAATAGCACTCCAAAACATAAGTGGTCATTTTTATTCTCACTGTCACACTATAGTCAATAATTTGTTTCGCAGTGACAAGTTATGCCTAGTGACGAGATTTCACAATGAGCATAGTTTAAGAGAGTTCACACTGTATTAATTACGGTCACGGTTATCTTATGTTATGTTTATGAAGATCATTACTTCTTATTTTTAACATTTTTTTCTTGCCCCACAGCTTTTCCGTCTTCTCATATTCTTTTTCAAATAAAGTTCGCTTACTGTTTTCCAGTAGATTGGCTTCACATTACATATATTAATCAATTTTCAAATTCAGTTCAGTTTCTTTTCAATATCACAGCTTTGTTGTCCCCCTGCCAGTATCTAGTTCAAGACATCTTATTATCATTGTCATTAATACTGCTATCATCAACCATGTATTGGATGTCTCAGACATTCAGTTAACAACAACTTAGTAAGTGTTTAATGAATGCGAGAATCACTTCATGTGCGCTCATTTTAGTTTAGTTTAAAGTTTTCCATCTTGAATTAATACTACTATCACCAACTATGTATTGGATAGCTCAGACATTCAGTTAACATCTCAGTAAGTGAAAATCACTTCATGTGAGCTCATTTTTAGTTTAGGATAAGGTTTTTCCAACGTGAAATACTATTATCATTAACCAGGTATTGGGTGGCTCTGCCATTCAGTTTACATCTCAGTAACTGTTTACTGAACATTGTTATCCCTCCATGCGACCTCATTTTTTAGTTTAGAGTTTCTCCATCGTAAAAAATAAAATATTACTATCACCAGCCATGTATTGGGTGGCTCAACCATTCAGTTTACAACTCAGTAACAGTTTACTGAACATAGATATCCCTCAATGTGACCTCATTTTTTAGTTTAAAGTTTCTCCATCGTAAAAAATAAAATATTACTATCACCAGCCATGTATTGGATGACTCAACCATTCAGTTTACATCTCAGTAACTGTTTACTGAACATTGTTATCCCTCCATGCGACCTCATTTTTTTAGTTTAAAGTTTCTCCATCGTAAAAAATAAAATATTACTATCACCAGCCATGTATTGGGTAGCTCAACCATTCAGTTTACAACTCAGTAACAGTTTACTGAACATAGATATCCCTCCATGTGACCTCATATTTTAGTTTAAAGTTTCTCCATCGTAAATAAAAAATAAAATATTACTATCACATACCTCGTATTGGCCGGCTCCAGCATTCAGTTTACAACTCAGTAAGTGTTTACTGAATGCAAAATCGCTACATGTGTGGTCATTTAGTGTAAAGTTTCTCAATCTTAAAATATTGCTATCATCATCAATCATGCATTGGCCGGCTTAGTCTTTCAGTTTACAACTCAGTAAGTGTTTACTGAATGCAAAATCGCTACATGTGTGGTCATCTAGTTTAAAGTTTCTCAATCTTAAAATATTACTATCATCATCAACTATGCATTGGCTTGCTTAGTCTTTCAATTTACAACTCAGTGAGTGTTAACTGAACACTGAACGTCGAAATCATTTCCTGTGTGGCCATTTTTTACTTGAACCCGTCTCCACTCCTGACAGTCAGGACCGCAGGTCCTGACTGGTTTGACTGATATTTTAAGATTGAGAAACTTTAAACTAGATGACCACACATGTAGCGATTTTGCATTCATTAAACACTTACTGAGTTGTAAACTGAATGCTGGAGCCGGCCAATACGAGGTATGTGATAGTAATATTTTATTTTTTATTTACGATGGAGAAACTTTAAACTAAAAAATGAGGTCACATGAAGGGATATCTATGTTCAGTAAACTGTTACTGAGTTGTAAACTGAATGGTTGAGCTACCCAATACATGGCTGGTGATAGTAATATTTTATTTTTTACGATGGAGAAACTTTAAACTAAAAAAATGAGGTCGCATGGAGGAATAACAATGTTCAGTAAACAGTTACTGAGATGTAAACTGAATGGTTGAGCCATCCAATACATGGCTGGTGATAGTAATATTTTATTTTTTACGATGGAGAAACTTTAAACTAAAAAATGAGGTCACATGGAGGGATATCTATGTTCAGTAAACTGTTACTGAGTTGTAAACTGAATGGTTGAGCCACCCAATACATGGCTGGTGATAGTAATATTTTATTTTTTACGATGGAGAAACTTTAAACTAAAAAATGAGGTCGCATGGAGGGATAACAATGTTCAGTAAACAGTTACTGAGATGTAAACTGAATGGCAGAGCCACCCAATACCTGGTTAATGATAATAGTATTTCACGATGGAAAAACCTTATCCTAAACTAAAAATGAGCTCACATGAAGTGATTTTCACTTACTGAGATGTTAACTGAATGTCTGAGCTATCCAATACATAGTTGGTGATAGTAGTATTAATTCAAGATGGAAAACTTTAAACTAAACTAAAATGAGTGCACATGAAGTGATTCTCGCGTTCATTAAACACTTACTAAGTTGTTGTTAACTGAATGTCTGAGACATCCAATACATGGTTGATGATAGCAGTATTAATGACAATGATAATAAGAGGTCTTGAACTAGATACTGGCAGGGGGACAACAAAGCTGTGATATTGAAAAGAAACTGAACTGAATTTGAAAACTGATTAATATATGTAATGTGAAGCCAATCTACTGGAAAACAGTAAGCGAACTTTATTTGAAAAAGAATATGAGAAGACGGAAAAGCTGTGGGGCAAGAAAAAAATGTTAATAATAAGAAGTAATGATCTTCATAAACATAACATAAGATAACCGTGACAGTAATTAATACAGTGTGAACTCTCTTAAACTATGCTCACCGTGAATTCTCGTCACTAGGCATAACTTGTCACTCTGTGAAACAAATTATTGACTATAGTGTGACAGTGAGAATAAAAATGACCACTTATGTTTTGGAGTGCTATTTTAGTCAAGAAATACTGTAAAAGATGATTATTGACTAAAGGGAATTTGCGGACTGCTGGTGTTTGATGTGTTGAACTGCTTAAAGGAATCTTATTTGCTAGAAAAAAAAGTTCTTGTGAAATAATGCTTGTTATATGTTTTGACTATCTAGCTAATAGCATATTGCCTGGGTAATAATGAAATGAAATGTCACATTTTGTCTGACTCACTTAGCACAAGTGAAGAGAAAACATTGAAAAACTGGCAAAGGTTGAAAACTCTGTGAAATCATATCTGTTATGATAAGTTTTGACTAGCTGCAAGCTATGTTTGCCTTCTCTCTCTAATCTACACACGCGATATGAAATGTGAAAAAAAATCTTACATTATGCTATGTTATAATAATAATAATAATAATAATTTTTATTTAGGTAAGGTACATACATAAAGAGATTTTACAAAGTTTGTTGGCTTTATAGATAGAGCTAGTACATACAATGCCTAAAGCCACTATTACGCAAAGCGTTTCGGGCAGGAAAAATATTAATGACTAAAGCTTAAAACTAATGGGTAAAAAGAATAAAATGTGTTGAGAACAAATAAAAATAGAGGTAAAAGAGGGGGGAACATTGTTGAAAAAGCAGCACAAATACAATTACAAATTATTACAGAAAATTACATTCAAACAGCGTTGATTTGAAAAAAAAAAAAAAACCTTACATGGGTTGACAACAGAGGGGTAAGGTAGGTTACAGGGAATTTATTAGGTATAGCTTCGTTTTTAACTTAAACTGGTTGAGAGAGGTACAGTCTTTAACATGGTTGGGAAGGTCATTCCACATTCTGGCCCCTTGATTTGTAGAGCATTTCTGGTTTGATTAAGTCGTACTCTAGGAATATCAAAACTGTATTTATTTCTGGTGTGGTGCTCATGGGTTCTGTTACAACCTTCTATGAAGCTTTTGAGATCAGGATTGGCATTATAGTTTAGCGTTTTATATATGTTTAATACACATGAGAGAATGTGCAGTGACTTAATGTCTATATGAATACAGTGCTTGAATAATGAATGAATGTATATAATGAATACAGTGCTATAATGAATGCAGTGCTATAATGAATACAGTGCTTGAATAAAATTATTAAGAGTGCTCGGGTACTGTTGCGCGCAGTCATCTCGCTAAGGTGAGTCGGCGACAGAATTGTCAAAAATGATGTACCTTGCATACATCAAATCTTTAGTGGTTTATGCGACACCTCTGCTTGTTTTTGTTGACTGAAAGGAGTTTGATGATACGAATAGTAATTGCTGACATTGAGCATAATCTCAAAACATAGTTTCTGCAAAAAAAAAATAACATTAACAACAATACAATACAATACAATACAATTTTATTTAGGTAAGGTACATACATACAATAAATAATTACAAGGATTGTTTAACTTATAGGTATAGCTAGTACATACAATGCCTAAAGCCACTATTACGCAAAGCGTTTCGGGCATGATAAACTTAAATGACAAGCTTAATACTAATTGAGCATAATGAGTAGAATGAAAACAAGAAATGAAAACAAAGATGAAAAAGCAGCACAAATACAATTATGTCGACAAACAGCGCTCTTTAAAGAAAAAAACAGACATTGGTTGACAATAGAAGGGTAAGGTAGGTTACAGGGAATTTATTAGGTATAGCTTCGCTTTTAACTTAAACTGGTTAAATTAGATGCGAGCTGTGATTTGAAAACAGAAGATGTGTGATGTGCGGCTTATTGTGTGGACTCTGGAGATCTGATCTCCACATATAAGTTTCTCAAGAAAGCGGTAATATTTTTCTTGTGTTTGGATGTAATGGCTAAACATGGATGTCGTTTTCAAAAATAATGTTATTTGGTCATCCGACAAAGTTGATTTTCCACGTTACGTTACATTGTGTTTCAGAGGGCTAAAACTGGTAGTCCGTAATATTCATATGGAAGGAGATGGACTAAGTCATACTTTCATTTAAAAATGACATTTTGGACTGCAAAAGTTGATTTGCGTTATGTTACGTTATGTTACATTGTGTTACAGAGGGCTAAAACTGGTAGAGGTCAATATTTATATGGTAAGAGATGTAATGGAGATGGGCTAAGTCATACTTTCAATTAAAAATGCCATTTTGGACTGCAAAAGTTGATTTGCGTTACGTTACGTTACGTTACATTGTGTTACAGAGGGCTAAAACTGGTAGAGGTCAATATTTATATGGTAAGAGATGTAATGGAGATGGACTAAGTCATACTTTCATTTAAAAATGTTATTTGGTCTGTAGAAATATGAGGATGATTACCACGTTACATTACAATGTGTTACAGGGTCTAAAACTGGAAAAACACCAATATTTATATGGTAAGAGATGTAATGGAGATGGACTAAGCCTCACTTTTCGTTTCAAAATGACATTTTGGACTGCAAAAAGTTGATTTGCGTTACATTACGTTGCGTTACATTGTGTTACAGAGGGCTAAAACTGGTAGACACCAATATTTATATGGTAAGAGATGTAATGGAGATGGACTAAGCCTCACTTCTCGTTTAAAAATGACATTTTGGACTGCAAAAAGTTGATTTGCGTTACGTTACGTTACGTTACATTGTGTTACAGAGGGCTAAAACTGGTAGAGGTCAATATTTATATGGTAAGAGATGGAGATGGGATAACTCATACTTTCATTTAAAAATGACATTTTGGACTGCAAAAAGTTGATTTGCGTTACGTTACGTTACGTTACATTGTGTTACAGAGGGCTAAAACTGGTAGACGCCAATATTTATATGGTAAGAGATGTAATGGAGTTGGACTAAGTCACACTTTCATTTAAAAATGTTATTTGGTCTGTAGAAATATGAGGATGATTACCACGTTACGTTACAATGTGTTACAGGGTCTAAAACTGGTAGACACCAATATTTATATGGTAAGAGATGTAATGGAGATGGACTAAGCCTCACTTTTTGTTTCAAAATGACATTTTGGACTGCAAAATGTTGATTTGCGTTACGTTACGTTACATTGTGTTACAGAGGGCTAAAACTGGTAGACGCCAATATTTACATGGTAAGAGATGTAATGGAGATGGACTAAGCCTCACTTTTCATTTCAAAATGACATTTTGGACTGCAAAAAGTTGATTTGCGTTACGTTATGTTACATTGTGTTACAGAGGGCTAAAAACTTGCAGACCGTAATATTTATATGCTATGAGATGTAATGGAGATATTGTGTTTGGCTAAATGGGGTTCACATTTCAATAATGATATTCGGACAACAGCCAGAAAGTTGATCTCCACGTTACTTAATGAAAATATAATGCGATGCAAGTGTGTGCTAATATTTTATTTGTGTTTAGAATGTAAGGGCTATAGGAGATTGTCTAGACTTGCATACATTTTCAAATGCTATTTATGTAGGCAGTAGAAAGACTGTTTTCCCATTACGCTACATTGACTGTGTTACAAGAACTGAAAATAGACAGCCCCCGAGCTATTTCACTATCGACTCATCCGGTCTTATTCTCATCGATTGGTGTTTACATTTGGGTGATGTAGGTCTTAAGAGAGACAGCCTTGAACTCGGGGATAATGAACAAGTCAATTTAATAATAGTATCAAGGCTGTGTTTTTCCATATTGTCGTATATATGTTTACTTTGCTTGGAATTTGTATGTGTGGAACATTGCACACCTAAGGGAGAGAGAATGAACGGCGCGTTTGAGGTATAGCGAGGACTGACCGTGATGTGTATGTTTGTTTTACCACAGTGAATATGAAGCTATATTATGCTATGTCTATCAGTTGTTGAATAAACGCGACGTTACGTTATGTGATACAAGAACTAAACAAGCTTGTGGTAATATTTTATTGTGTTTGGATGTAATGGCTAAACATGGTTTACATTTCATTACTCAGACATCGGACAGAAAGTTGCTCGTTACTCTTAAAATGATATTGGGCAAAGAACGAAGTTACCATATTGGTCGTGTTACCTTACAAGGTTATAAGGGTGAGAGTGATGGGGGCTCGAAAATTGACATTAGTCGTCCATCCTCTGATGCGCTGTCAGTCTAAGTGAAATGAAAAAAGATACGTGAACAGCGGCAGCAGGAGAAAGGAATTGATGTTACTTTCCCCAACTATTAAATGATCTGGAGAGAGAGAGAGAGAGAGAGAGAGAGAGAGAGAGAGAGAGAGAGAGAGAGAGAGAGAGAGAGCGAGAGAGAGAGCGAGAGATATATATATATATATATATATATATTTATATATATATATATATATATATATATATATATATATATATATATATATATATATATATAGAGAGAGAGAGAGAGAGAGAGAGAGAGAGAGAGAGAGAGAGAGAGAGAGAGAGAGAGAGAGAGAGAGAGAGAGAGAGAGAGAGAAACCACTGACTGCTATGTATATCCCATGCAGTTGTGTTTACAACAAATTATGATTTGTTATAATAATAAGATTGAAGACCAGCTTATGACTGGATATTCCTAAAAAAATGCTATTTGAGCAAAGAATGATGATACCATGTTGGTCATGTTGCGATACAAGGTTATACATATGATCAGAAAAAAAATACTAAAGGCTTTGCACAGAACATCTGGTCTGGGAAGGGTGCAGTGATACTTGATGGTAAGGAGAGAGGATGGGGGTGGGAGGGGGTAGGGGTTTGGTGGGGGTGGATGGGAGAGGGTAAGGCCATCCCACTACCTAGTCCATCCATCTCACAACGTCTCAAACCGCCGCGAAGGTTAGACCTTAACGAGATGGCGTGCCGGTTCATTCATTCAGGAGTCTTGAACATTCTGTGACATTGTCTTGCTATGATAACGCCGTTGTGTGATACAAGCTCTGCACAACAGTAATGGCTGTAGGAAGAAGAGATGATGGAGATTGAGTAAACATGCATACATTTCAATGATCACAGTTAACAAGAACAATTTGTAGGTAGAGATCGCGTCTCCGTGACGATGTGAAATGTTTCTCTCTTTTAGTAAATGCGAACCTACTGACTTTGACTGAGTTTACTAAGTGATGTGCCATGTGGTGACACTTCTCAGGTCGATGAGACGGTATGTGATCCTGGTCCGTACCACTCTAGAAGGTAAGGGGAAGAGGTGTGCCCCACTCTAGAAGGTAGGAGGGGATGGAGAGGGGGCCCCCTGATGGTATGGGAGGGGTGGGGGTGATTGACGATGACAGGTGGGCCCCCTGCTAGCGGGGGTAAGACCCTAGCCCCCTCCTTAACGATTCGCAGAGGAGGTAGAGCCATGCTGGGGTGAACATCTCCAAGTCTTGTCTTAAGACATCGAAAAGCCATTAAGGCAAATGGTCCACATCACTCCTCCTGGACTCTGCTCTCTCATCCTCTCCCACTTACGGCTTCCTGTAGGGGGAGCTAATAGTTTGGCAAAACCGCAAATGATCCCGAGCAGTCTCACGACGAGGGGAAGCTCCCCTCACCCTTCCCTCCCTCCCTCCCTCCCCCACCCCTCCCCCCACCCCAAACAACATAACGGACTATGTTGGGTCCCCTCTCACTCAACCTCTATTTACATTACTTACCTACTATCATCAAAACTATTATCTTCACACAGGATTAAGTCTACGCCAAACACACATACATATTCATTTACTCTTTCCTCTTATTCCACTCCTATCCTTGTATTTCTTACTCTACCACATACTCTCCTACATCCAAACATCATCTCCTCCACTCTTTCCTGACCACATACCCTAACACCCAACGCTCACACACCTCCGACACGCGCCAAACTTCCGGGAAAATTCCCCCCCAAACCCTTTGCGACTACGACGACGCGCACCACCTGGCACCCAACAACATGACCTCCCCTCTTTCCTGACCACATACCCTAACACCGGACGCTCACACGCGTCCGACACGCGCCAAACTTCCGGGAAAATTCCCCCCAAAACCCTGTGCGACTAGACACCTGCGCACCACCTGCCCACCTGGCACTCATGAGTGCCACCTGGGCAGGTGACGTGCGCGGTTCTAGTCGCACTTTACACTACTATCTTCTACTGCCTTCTTTTTTTGAGCCAGGGACACTAATAAAAGAAGAAAATTTATTTACTGTAAGTAAACTAAAACTTAATTTAATGTAATTACAGTTTAGTTTCTTGCATAATACATTTATTTATTTATTTATTTATATACAGAAGGTACATTGGGATTGAGGATACATAGCATAGTAATTACAATCTTGTAAAGCCACTAGTATGCGCAGCGTTTCGGCCAGGTCCTTAATCAAAGAAAATTTTAAGTAGGTATTTACCTGCAAAATTTATAAAAAATGATAACAGTTACAAAGCAAGAAAAAAAATAAAAGATGAGAGAAAATTGTAGGTATATTAAAGCACATAGGTAGCTCAGATTGATTGCAATGACAGCTTGAATGGTAGTTTAACAAAAATTAGTGGGCACATTACAGCATATGGCTAGCACATAAAAGAAGACAGCAATGAACACAATGATAAAGTTGTTTGGGTTAAGTACATAAAGATTGGGAGATTGGGTAATTGGGTACATTCCATACATAGTTTATTTTGCAGTATCAACCTGATAAAAACCTACAGATTATGATACTGCGCCTATTTTACAAATAGTAGTGATGATATTTGTCTTTAAAAATAAGCAAAGCTTATCCATTATGCATGCTAAATGTTACTTGTCTTGATAATGCCAAATTGTAACCCCTGATAAAATAAGATGTATTTACATACCATTTTTGCTATGATGAGGCAGTAAATTGTGCCATGGCAGGATACCTTCTATTGCATTCTTTTCACTGAGAGTTTCAGAGTTTTCACTATTGTAGGTTTTTATGAAGCCTTGAAGCTTTTTCCTGTCACACTCATTTTTCTGCTGGAGTGAACAGCGCATTTTACTGGATGCTGCAAATAAAGTTTTTTTGGCTGAAAGTTATAAAGTTGTTACAAAATTTTCCTTATCCGTTACCTACATAGAAATTATGGACAAGAGCTAAACAGAAAATGCTTCAGAGTTAACAAAGACAAATAGTAGGCCTACGTACATGAGTGGCAATCAGATTTTTGCGATGCCTGATAGAGTCTGCAACTGCCTCGATAGAATATTTGATGTTCTTCGAGGTTGTTCCAGTGTTTAACTCTAACTCCTTACAAATCATTTGTAGGTCAGATCGTCATTCTAGAATCAATGACTTTTGAACATCAAGTTTGTCGATCTCATTTGAAACTGTTATTTCCGTCTCTCTGGCCTATTTGAAAATATAATAAATTTAATGAACAAATCACATTAACCGTGATGAGTGGTTCGAACCTATGGGCTTGGCATTCCCAGATGCTTGCTGTAGTTGAATGCGCCACAACATGGTCAAAAGAATTGCAACCTAGGCTACTACTGCACCCACAATTCATTTTTTTCTTTATTATGCAGCCCCTTACCCATTCCATGGGCGGTTCTGCATGCAGTTCCCCATGCACTTGGTCTATGACCTCCAGTAGTTCTACCTCTGATGGCCCTTTCAATACACATTGAATTCATATTATTGTGATATAACAATACACGGAGAAAGACATTGAAATGGGGGCATGAAAGGCAGAACTACTGAATGACAGAGACCGAGTTCATGGGGAATTGTGTGAAACCTGTTTGGCTTCAGTGGATGCCTTGGGATCCTTGTGGGTGCAGTAGTACTCCAAGTTGCAATTCATTTGACCATGTCGTAGCGTAGTGGACTAGAGCATGCATCTGAGAACACTCAGTGCATGGGGTTCGAACCCTCATCACAGTTCCTGTGATATATCACGATACTGTGATTTTTTTTGTGTACACTTTTGATATTACTTTGAATCATACATTTAGGTTAATAAAATTAAATGCTATATACTTTACACAAATTAACCTTATTGTTATATTGCAAAAGTTCAAGCAGTTAATTCAAGGAAATGGTAGCTAATTTATAATGGAAAATATATGTAGTACATGATCTGAACCCATAACTAACCTATAAATGCATTATAATACCTTTCACATATAAATACATTGATGGATAGAAAATGACAATGTCCAATCAAACAGCATTGCTCTGCTTTCTCCTTAATTAATCTCTGCATTTGTTCTTCTTTTTTGATTATTGATTATTTAGAATGATTAGTATAATATGTTAAACAAAATTTTATAAGCATTAAGCACAAGTTCTGTACATAATATTTATGATGTGTGTCCATTAAATAAACCCTCATATAAATACCAACAAATGATGTTGGGACATAACCAACATCAAATGATTCCAAAGTTTCTTCACCAACTGCCAAATAACTTTGAGTAAGTTCTGCCACTAGTAGAACAGTCCTCATTGTGAATGTGTGGTGGTGAAAGTATAGCAGGCAGAATGTCTGGGTGCCACATTGGAAGATTTAAGCATGGGTACATAATTGCAAATTGTATATCAACATATTTTCAGACAAATCTCTAGATATTACTATAACTAACCTTATGCTACCAAGTTGTTCAGTGTTATAGTAATTTAATCTCCATAATTGTCTAGCATACACTTAAAAATGGGCCAAAAAAGGACTTTCTGGTACTGGCGCTCAAGAGGTTCTCTAGTCATCACTGCTATTCTCCGGTGAAATTCTGAAGAGAAAATTATAGTGTTAGAAGAAAAAGTGCAAGAAGAAAACCAGAAAATTATGCTTATGCAAAATTATGCTACAATGTACCTATTAATAATCTTCAAATTTGGCTACAAATTACCTACTTATAATTATGTGTTAAATTATGGACTTTCCCCATAATGATATGCATGTTAGTGGCATTACCTATACTGCCTACCTGGAGCCCCCTAGAGAGATAGTGACACAAGTTAAGGTAATCCCTTTAGTAAGGTGCTGGGTCAACATAAATAAGCTATAACTAATAAGGACACAAATCAATAGGTTCATTTAACAGTGGTATTAACACCTATATATATTTAGCTAGGAATAAGTTTTTACAAGTGTAACAAAGTGAAAGGAATGTATGAAAATTTTGAAGATATATATAAAAGGATCATTGACATGAACCAGTCTTCCTATATAAAGTATAAAAATAGTAAACATAATACCATTATTATTGTCTATAGTTATTTTTGGAACATCTGGTATGTACACCATACTGTCAAAAATCCGATGATCTATCTGAAAAATTGATTGGTAGTGTAAATATTTGAATTCATTGCATAGCCTCATATACTAACAAAAATAAAACAAATTGTACAGAAAAGCTAACACAACATTATAACACCTTCCTGTGTATTCTATGGTACAAAAGAAAACATACCTTATACTGACAGAAGAACTATGCATACTGCTGAAACTACTTTCCACAAAATATCTGAACCAAGGGATAATCCCCCAAGATTTTAAATATGAACATTTCACCCTATCAGTATTAAAAAAATCAAAAAGAGTTCAGCACAAAACTAATGTCCGATCAGCTTGCAAGCTGATGGTGAAAATCCTAAAGGAGGGAATCATTTACCATCTATCAGTGAACAATGTTATTCAGTCAACACACCAAGGTCTTCTTAAAAACAGATGTTACCTGAGTTTATAGTTAGATAAATATACACACATACCAAAAGAATAGGGGGGTGGTAGGAGAAGAAAATATCAAAGTGTTCAGTGAGGATCCACAAGGTCTTCTCTGAGTATTGTATATTTTCTTCTCCACGGCTATGGGTCCCTACACTTGCACGGGAGGTGGGTACCCATTCTGAATGCTAACTTATACACCTCCTCACTTCTTGGATATGGTACCATGGTACTCAGAGAAAGGGTTTCCGGTGGATGTAGTATAAATGGATTTTGCTAAAGACTTTAATAAGGTACCACATGAAAGACTAACAAGGAAATTACAGGTTCATGGAATACATTGTAGAATGGACAAAACAATACTTAAAACAAAGAGAGCAAAGGGTCATACTAAATGGGAATGAATCTGATGAAATGTGGTAAGTGGAGTACCTCAGGGGTCCATTTTGGGGTCTAAAATATTTGTCATATAATGAACATCTATGACATAGAATATAATATAATCAACCATATCTTCATATTTGCAAATGGCTGGCGTATCACGAGCACTTTGTCCCTGGGTTCCTGTAGGCGGTAGTGGACCCCTTACTGACCCTGTGGGCGGTAGTGGACCCCCTACTGACCCTGTGGGCGGTAGTGGACCCCTACCAACCCTGTGGGCGGTAGTGGACCCCCTACCGACCCTGTGGGCGGTAGTGGACCCCCTACTGACCCTCTGGGCGGTAGTGGACCCCCTACCGACCATGTGGGTGGCAGTGAACCCCCCTACCGACCCTGTGGGCGGCAGTGGACCCCTTACCGACCCTGTGGGCGGCAGTGGACCCCCTACCGACCCTGTGGGTGGTAGTGGACCCCCTACTGACCCTGTGGGCGGAAGTGGACCCCTTACTGACCCTGTGGGCGGCAGTGGACCCCCTACCGACCCTGTGGGCAGCAGTGAACCCCCTACTGACCCTGTGGGCGGAAGTGGACCCCTTACTGACCCTGTGGGCGGTAGTGGACCCCCTACCGACCATGTGGGTGGCAGTGGACCCCCTACCGACCCTGTGGGCGGCAGTGGACCCCTTACCGACCCTGTGGGCGGCAGTGGACCCCCTACCGACCCTGTGGGCGGTAGTGGACCCCCTACTGACCCTGTGGGCAGAAGTGGACCCCTTACTGACCCTGTGGGCGGCAGTGGACCCCCTACCGACCCTGTGGGCGGCAGTAAACCCCCTACTGACCCTGTGGGCGGAAGTAGACCCCTTACTGACCCTGTGAGCGGTAGTGGACCCCCTACCGACCCTGTGGGCGGAAGTGGACCCCTTACTGACCCTGTGGGCGGTAGTGGACCCCCTACCGACCATGTGGGTGGCAGTGGACCCCCTACCGGCCATGTGGGCGGTAGTGGACTCCTTACCGACCCTGTGGGCGGTAGTGGATCCCTTACCGACCCTGTGGGCGGCAGTGGACCTCCTACCTTCCGTGTGGGCGGTAGTGGACCCCCTACTGACCCTGTGGGCGGCAGTGGATCCCCTACCGACCGTGTGGGCGGTAGTGGGCCCCCTACCGACCCTGTGGGCGGCAGTGGACCCCTTACCGACCCTGTGGGCGGCAGTGGACTCTATATACTAATCCTGTGGGTGATACAGGACCAAATACTCATCTTATGGGCGACAATGGAAGCCATACACATCCAGTGGGCCTTATTGGACCCCATACTCATCCTATCGGTAATATTGGACCCCATACCTATCCTGTGGGGTGGTATCCCAGCAAACAATTTTAGGTTGCCACAACATATCTGGAAAGTATTTGAAAGGATTGGAAACGTTTGTTTTATCGTATCAGATACGATATTGTGTGTGGACTTAAATAGGTTTCCAAAACTTATAACCAAGACATATGTATCTAACACTAATTTGAGATGTTGTGGCAACTTTACACTCCTAACATGAGTCATTCATAATCCATTCATACACCAATATGAATCTCTTGTGAAAGGTTTGAGCCTAATCTGAACCCTTTTCACATCTTTGTGTTTAAAGTTAAATTTCTTGAAATTAAATTATATTATTTTATATTATATTATTTTTATTATATTTTATTTTATGTATTATTATTTTTCTTATATTTTTTTTATATTATATTATTGTTTATAATTTAAATATTAAAACTAATTTAAGGTATCAGTAATACTTAAGTAATAAACAAGATGAAAGACTGATAATTAGAGTGAGAACAACTAAATGAGCACATGAAGGTACTCACCTATTTGTGCTTGCGGTAGTGTACAGGTGCCTGAGCCTATTGGGCTCTATCATATCTACACTTGACACTGTGTATGGAGTTTGCCTCCACCACATTACTTCCTAATGTATTCCATTTGTCAACCACTCTGACACTAAATAATCACTACACACGACCGTAGTATGATATGTGATCACGTCTAGGTGAGCACATCTAGGTGATCACGTCTAGGTGAGCACATCTAGGTGATCATCTATGCCTATAAACAGTAAGATTATAGGCACAGTTGATGTGCTCACCTGTATGTGCTTACCTAGATGTGCTCACCTAGATGTGCTCACCTAGAGGTGCTCACCTAGATGTGCTCACCTAGATGTGCTCACCTAGAGGTGCTCACCTAGATGTGCTCACCTAGAGATGCTCACCTAGATGTGCTCCCCCTAGATGTGCTCACCTAGATGTGCTCACCTGGATGTGCTCACCTAGATGTGTTCACCTAGATGTGCTCACCTAGATGTGCTCACCTAGATGTGCTCACCTAGATGTTCCTACCTGTAAGTGCTAACCTAGATGTGCTTACCTAGATGTTCCTACCTGTATGTGCTCACCTAGATGTTCCTACCTGTATGTGCTCACCTAGATGTTCCTACCTGTATGTGCTCACCTAGATGTTCCTACCTGTATGTGCTCACCTAGATGTTCCTACCTGTATGTGCTCACCTAGATATGCTCACCTAGATGTACTCACTTAGATGTGCTCACCTAGATGTGCTCACCTAGATGTGCTCACCTAGATGTGCTCACCTAGATGTGCTCACCAGTAAGACACATGGTGGTGATGTACCATGGGAGAGTGTGCCTGTAAGACACATGGTGGTGATGTACCATGGGAGAGTGTGCCTGTAAGACACATGGTGGTACTCATCTATTTGTGCTTGCGGGGGTTGAGCTTTGGCTCTTTGGTCCCCTCCTCTCAACTGTCAATCAACTGGTGAATAGATTCCTGAGCCTACTGGGCTCTATCATATCTACATTTAAAACTGTGTATGGTGTCAGCCTCCACCACATCTCTGCCTAATGCATTCCACCTGTTAACTACTCTGACACTGAAAATGTTCTTTCTAATGTCCCTGTGGCTCATTTGGGTTCTCAGTTTCCACCTGTGTCCCCTAGTTCGCGTACCACCAGTGTTGAATAGTTTATCCTTGTCTACCCTGTCAATTCCTCTGAGGATTTTTTAGGTAGTGAGCATGTCTCCCCCTCACTCTTCTGTCTTCCAGTGTTGTAAGGTGCATTTCCCGCAGCCTTTCCTCGTAACTCATGCCTCTTAGTTCTGCAACTAGTCTAGTGGCATACCTCTGAACTTTTTCCAGCTTCGTCTTGTGCTTGACAAGGAACGGGCTCCATGCTGGGGCCGCATACTCCAGGATTGGTCTTACGTATGTGGTATACAAGATTCTGAACGATTCCTTACACAGGTTCCTGAAAGCTGTTCTGATGTTAGCTAGCCTCGCATATGCCGCAGACTTTATTCTCTTTATGTGGGCTTCAGGAGACAGGTTTGGTGTAATATCAGTTCCTACATCTTTCTCTCTTTCCGTTTCATTAAGTACTTCATCTCCTATTCTGTATCCTGTGTCTGGCCTCCTGTTTCCATCGCCTAGTTTCATTACTTTGCATTTACTCGGGTTAAACTTTAGCAGCCATTTGTTGGACCATTTATTCAGTCTGTCTACGTCGTCCTGTAGCCTCCTACTATCATCCTCTGTTTCAATCCTCCTCATAATTTTTACATCATCAGCAAACATTGAGAGAAACGATTAAATACCCTCTGGGAGATCATTTACATATACATATATCAGAAACAGTATTGGTCCAAGGACTGACCCCTGCGGGACTCTACTTGTAACGTCACGCCAATCTGAGACCTCACCCCTCACTCTGACTCATTGTCTCCTGTTGCTTAGGTGCTCCTTTATCCAATGGAGTACCTTCCCTTTCACTCCAGCCTGCATCTAAAGCTTTTTCACTAGCCTCTTGTGTGGTACTGTATCAAAGGCTTTCTGACAATCCAAAAATATGCAGTCTGCCCACCCTTCTCTTTCTTGCCTGGTCGTAGAATTCAATTAGCCCTGTGACGCAGGATTTGCCATCTCTGAACCCATGTTGATGCTGTGTTACATGTATAATGCTGCTGTGTGATGTACCATGGGAGAGTGTGCCTGTAAGACACATGGTGGTGATGTACCATGGGAGAGTGTACCTGTAAGACACATGGTGGTGATGTACCATGGGAGAGTGTGCCTGTGAGACACATATGGTGATGATGTACCATGGGAGAGTGTGCCTGTAAGACACATGGTGGTGATGTACCATGGGAGAGTGTGCCTGTAAGACACATGGTGGTGATGTACCATGGGAGAGTGTGCCTGCAAGACCCATGGTGGTGATGTACCATGGGAGAGTGTGCCTGCAAGACATGGTGATGTACCATGGGAGTGTGACTGTGAGACACATATGGTGATGATGTACCATGGGAGAGTGTGCCTGTAAGACACATGGTGGTGAAGTACCATGGGAGAGTGTGCTGTAAGGCACATGGTGGTGATGTACCATGGGAGAGTGTACCTGTGAGACACATATGGTGATGATGTACCATGGGTGAGTGTGCTTGTAAGAAACATGATGGTGATGATGTACCATGGGTGAGTGTGCTTGTAAGAAACATGGTGGTGATGTACCATTGTTAGACTGTTAGACACATAGTGATGTACCATGGGAGAGTGTGCCTGTACAACACATGATGGTGAAGTACCATGGGAGAGTGTGCCTGTAAGACACTTGGTGGTGATGTCCCATGGGAGAGTGTGCCTGTAAGACACATGGTGGTGATGTACCCTGGGAGAGTGTGCCTGTAAGACACATGGTGGTGATGTACCATGGGAGAGTGTGCCTGTAAGACACATGGTGGTGATGTCCCATGGGAGAGTGTGCCTGTAAGACACATGGTGGTGATGTACCATGGGAGAGAGAGCCTGTAAGACACATGGTGGTGATGTACCCTGGGAGAGTGTGCCTGTAAGACACATATGGTGGTGATGTACCATGGGAGAGTGTGCCTGTAAGACACATGGTGGTGATGTACCATGGGAGAGTGTGCCTGTAAGACACATGGTGGTGATGTACCATGGGAGAGAGAGCCTGTAAGACACATGGTGGTGATGTACCCTGGGAGAGTGTGCCTGTAAGACACATGGTGGTGATGTACCATGGGAGAGTGTGCCTGTAAGACACATGGTGGTGATGTACCATGGGAGAGAGAGCCTGTAAGACACATGGTGGTGATGTACCATGGGAGAGTGCGCCTGTATGACACATAGTGGTGATGTACCATGGGAGAGTGTGTCTGTAAGACACAGACATTCACCCAAAACGCTATGCATGCTATTGGCTGTACAAGAATGTAAGAACCCTTGTATACAAAAATAATAAATAAAATACAGTAATATATCATAATATATTACTGTATTATATCATAATTATGTAATATATTATAATTTCTATTGGTTAGGTTTCTAAGTTTTCTCAAGCATTACATGGGTTACTGTGTGTGGGTGTTTAACATTGAGGGGGGGGGGGAGGCAGGGTCCAGGCAGGTTTCACATACAGCTGTAATTAGGTCAGTTTCAGTCTCATCTGTCCTGCACCTCGCAGTGTTCTACAATGTTAAAGATTTTTCTTTTAAACCATTTCATATATTAATGGGTCCCAGAGACATCATCTATAACTTTTGTTACTCCTCTGCATGAACCTTTGTTTCTAATTTCACCCAAAAAATCATAAAACTTTTTCCTTGAAAGATTATCAGCTACTTTTAATCTCACAATATTATCTTTCTCTGTCTTAATCCTCTTTCTTGATGATTTTGAGCCCTGGTGCCACACCTGAGCTGGGGCCACCAACCATCTCTGGGGCCACCAGCATCTTTACGTAGGTAATGCTAGAAGGTCTGCCCCCCCCCCCTGCACCCTTCCGTAGATTATGCCAAAAGGAATGGGGCTCCCCCTGCTTCTTTCCATAGGCTATGCCAAAAGGCATTCCTGCCTCTTTCCGTAGGTCATGCCAAATGGTTTGGGGCCCTACTGCCTCTTTCCGTAGGTCATGCCAAGAGGTCTGTAGTACCCTGCATCTTTTTGTGGGTTAGGCCAAAAGGTCTGGGACACTCTGCATCATTTCGTAGGTTATAACAAAAGGTCTGGGGCACCTTGCATCTTTCCATAGGTTATGCCAAATGGTCTGGAGCACCCTGCAACTTTCTGTAGGGTTTTCCAAAAGATCTGGGGCACTCTGCATCTTTCTGTAGGTTATGCCAAAAGGTAGATCTATTTTGAAATTCCCTAACATGATTATTCCAACCAGGCATACTACTTCTTTTACTGGTTATAAGATAAATACTCTCTTCCCCTGCCCTATCTAGCACTGAAACGACAGATGTGAAAAAGTCCTTGAGATTGTTCTGATGCAAATTGCACTGAATAATATTGCAAGCAATTGCATCACTTGTGATTTGAGTATTCGTTAAGCAGGCATTTAAACTTATCCAGGTCATCAAGAGTGGCCTTCCTACGTTTAGGTGTGTTCTAGGGAGGTTTATGTTTTCTTTGGCAGCAGCAACTTGTGAGTGAGGTATATTCGAGGTGGCCATGGCAGGATGATACCAGGACAGGTTGCCATCACTGACAGCCTTATACTTAAAGGTGTGACCAGTTATATCATCAATAA
The DNA here is from genome assembly GCF_040958095.1 of Procambarus clarkii. NCBI lineage: Eukaryota > Metazoa > Arthropoda > Malacostraca > Decapoda > Cambaridae > Procambarus > Procambarus clarkii. The sequence goes on from NC_091164.1 coordinate 37,527,233, forward strand.
GAAAATGATCAATATGAGATCTTCCATTCCTATCTCATGACATAAAGCTATAGTAATAGTAAATAAATCATTAATAGCAGGATTATGTAAATTTTCAGCATCCATGAATTCATTAAACAGATTTAAGTATACATCTTAGCAGGTAAAATCAGTGTTAAAAATCACCTACCACCCATGAGTTCAGCATTATGATACAAATTACTCAACTGATATATTTCTGATCATACATTTCCATACTCATCTGCACAGTTGATATTGCTTGTGAAAACCATGCATATACACACACACATAATCAAATACTGCTGAGCACCTTTCAGGCCCCTGAGCAAAGGGGCCTGACATCCGAGTGGACAGCACATCGGATTCGTAGTCCTGAGGTTCCGGGTTCGATCCTTGGTGGAGACGGAAACAAATGGGCAGAGTTTCTTTCATCCTGATGAGTCTGTTCACCTAGCAGTAAATATGTACCTGAGAGATAGGCAGCTGCTACAGGCTGCTTCCTTGGGATTGTGTAACAAAAAGAAGCCTGGTCGAGGACCGGGCCGTGGGGGACGATAAGCCCCGAAATCATCTCCAGATAACTATAGGACACAAGTATAGCAGGAGTGAGCCCTGATACAATATTGACAACCTCAACTTTACATTGCATATGGTTATGCCCAGGATAGCAGCAGCACCATAGGGTCTTCCAGGACCTGACCAGTCAATAGACATGTCAATACTGGCAGTGGAAAAAGAACTATCAATAAATTTGAAGTGGTTTTGATATTCATAAGATGTAAGCCAGTGTTCTTGCAAAACAAGAATATTTTGCACATACCAAAATGCTTTTAACGTTCATATATTCAGGGTTTGTTATTTCTCTAATTACCTTAATAACCGGGTATTATAACTTTACACATACTGAAGCATTGTCATGGGGGTAAATAAACCATATTACGTGAAGATCATTTATGTGCTAATTAAAACAACACTTATAGTAAGAGGACAGTAAATTGGAATGTTGAGACAATTGTCAAGTAATAATAATATAATAATTAACAGGTTTTAAGAGCCATCTATTGAACAGTATTCTATCTATAAATAATCTAAACTAATAATAGAGCCTAAATAAATAATAATTAAACATTCACATCCATCAAGACAAGAAATTAAACGACCAATCAAAACCATATAGGTTACTCCTACACCTCATAATACAGGCCAATAATGATCATAAATATACTTATCAATTAAACAATATTCAAACTAAGGACTTTATATCAAATTTTGTAAATCACTAATTTAGAAGCAGACATCCTTTTATATTAATAAATTGTCAGATTAAGGCATCTGTAAACAAATGAAATAAATATTAGTAATTAAGCCTTCGATGAAATACTCCGCATTATAATACAAATTCTGGAGTCACTCATATATATGCAAAGTTTTGGTTTATAAAATACCAGATATAAGATAATAAAAATATCAGAATCAGGCTAATATTATTGCCAGATTCATATACAGTACTGTATATATATATATATATATATATATATATATATATATATATTGACAATATATATATATATAGGTGGAGATATATCTCAAACATCTCCACCTTTGGGAGGTGGAGATGTTTGAGATATATATCTCGAACTATCTACTTCTTTTGTAAGGTCTGATGGCGTAGTGGGTTAAAGCATACTAGTTATGCCAGCTACTGGAAGGTAGTTGTGCTTTCTGGGTTCGAGTCCCACTGGTGGGTGTTGTCCAAAGATTGTTAATCTTCACTTGTGGTTTATGCAAGTATAGGCTTATAAGCTGGACACGAGTTCTCTCACATTGACAGTGGCTTGACGAAAAATGCAGACTGACCCCTCACTCATCTGGTGCCTTCGGGAGGTGGAGATGTTTGAGATATATATCTCGAACTATCTACTTCTTTTGTAAGGTCTGATGGCGTAGTGGGTTAAAGCATACTAGTTATGCCAGCTACTGGAAGGTAGTTGTGCTTTCTGGGTTCGAGTCCCACTGGTGGGTGTTGTCCAAAGATTGTTAATCTTCACTTGTGGTTTATGCAAGTATAGGCTTATAAGCTGGACACGAGTTCTCTCACATTGACAGTGGCTTGACGAAAAATGCAGACTGACCCCTCACTCATCTGGTGCCTTCGGGAGGTGGAGATGTTTGAGATATATATCTCGAACTATCTACTTCTTTTGTAAGGTCTGATGGCGTAGTGGGTTAAAGCATACTAGTTATGCCAGCTACTGGAAGGTAGTTGTGCTTTCTGGGTTCGAGTCCCACTGGTGGGTGTTGTCCAAAGATTGTTAATCTTCACTTGTGGTTTATGCAAGTATAGGCTTATAAGCTGGACACGAGTTCTCTCACATTGACAGTGGCTTGACGAAAAATGCAGACTGACCCCTCACTCATCTGGTGCCTTCGGGAGGTGGAGATGTTTGAGATATATATCTCGAACTATCTACTTCTTTTGTAAGGTCTGATGGCGTAGTGGGTTAAAGCATACTAGTTATGCCAGCTACTGGAAGGTAGTTGTGCTTTCTGGGTTCGAGTCCCACTGGTGGGTGTTGTCCAAAGATTGTTAATCTTCACTTGTGGTTTATGCAAGTATAGGCTTATAAGCTGGACACGAGTTCTCTCACATTGACAGTGGCTTGACGAAAAATGCAGACTGACCCCTCACTCATCTGGTGCCTTCGGGAGGTGGAGATGTTTGAGATATATATCTCGAACTATCTACTTCTTTTGTAAGGTCTGATGGCGTAGTGGGTTAAAGCATACTAGTTATGCCAGCTACTGGAAGGTAGTTGTGCTTTCTGGGTTCGAGTCCCACTGGTGGGTGTTGTCCAAAGATTGTTAATCTTCACTTGTGGTTTATGCAAGTATAGGCTTATAAGCTGGACACGAGTTCTCTCACATTGACAGTGGCTTGACAAAAAATGCAGACTGACCCCTCACTCATCTGGTGCCTTCGGGAGGTGGAGATGTTTGAGATATATATCTCGAACTATCTACTTCTTTTGTAAGGTCTGATGGCGTAGTGGGTTAAAGCATACTAGTTATGCCAGCTACTGGAAGGTAGTTGTGCTTTCTGGGTTCGAGTCCCACTGGTGGGTGTTGTCCAAAGATTGTTAATCTTCACTTGTGGTTTATGCAAGTATAGGCTTATAAGCTGGACACGAGTTCTCTCACATTGACAGTGGCTTGACGAAAAATGCAGACTGACCCCTCACTCATCTGGTGCCTTCGGGAGGTGGAGATGTTTGAGATATATATCTCGAACTATCTACTTCTTTTGTAAGGTCTGATGGCGTAGTGGGTTAAAGCATACTAGTTATGCCAGCTACTGGAAGGTAGTTGTGCTTTCTGGGTTCGAGTCCCACTGGTGGGTGTTGTCCAAAGATTGTTAATCTTCACTTGTGGTTTATGCAAGTATAGGCTTATAAGCTGGACACGAGTTCTCTCACATTGACAGTGGCTTGACGAAAAATGCAGACTGACCCCTCACTCATCTGGTGCCTTCGGGAGGTGGAGATGTTTGAGATATATATCTCGAACTATCTACTTCTTTTGTAAGGTCTGATGGCGTAGTGGGTTAAAGCATACTAGTTATGCCAGCTACTGGAAGGTAGTTGTGCTTTCTGGGTTCGAGTCCCACTGGTGGGTGTTGTCCAAAGATTGTTAATCTTCACTTGTGGTTTATGCAAGTATAGGCTTATAAGCTGGACACGAGTTCTCTCACATTGACAGTGGCTTGACGAAAAATGCAGACTGACCCCTCACTCATCTGGTGCCTTCGGGAGGTGGAGATGTTTGAGATATATATCTCGAACTATCTACTTCTTTTGTAAGGTCTGATGGCGTAGTGGGTTAAAGCATACTAGTTATGCCAGCTACTGGAAGGTAGTTGTGCTTTCTGGGTTCGAGTCCCACTGGTGGGTGTTGTCCAAAGATTGTTAATCTTCACTTGTGGTTTATGCAAGTATAGGCTTATAAGCTGGACACGAGTTCTCTCACATTGACAGTGGCTTGACGAAAAATGCAGACTGACCCCTCACTCATCTGGTGCCTTCGGGAGGTGGAGATGTTTGAGATATATATCTCGAACTATCTACTTCTTTTGTAAGGTCTGATGGCGTAGTGGGTTAAAGCATACTAGTTATGCCAGCTACTGGAAGGTAGTTGTGCTTTCTGGGTTCGAGTCCCACTGGTGGGTGTTGTCCAAAGATTGTTAATCTTCACTTGTGGTTTATGCAAGTATAGGCTTATAAGCTGGACACGAGTTCTCTCACATTGACAGTGGCTTGACGAAAAATGCAGACTGACCCCTCACTCATCTGGTGCCTTCGGGAGGTGGAGATGTTTGAGATATATATCTCGAACTATCTACTTCTTTTGTAAGGTCTGATGGCGTAGTGGGTTAAAGCATACTAGTTATGCCAGCTACTGGAAGGTAGTTGTGCTTTCTGGGTTCGAGTCCCACTGGTGGGTGTTGTCCAAAGATTGTTAATCTTCACTTGTGGTTTATGCAAGTATAGGCTTATAAGCTGGACACGAGTTCTCTCACATTGACAGTGGCTTGACGAAAAATGCAGACTGACCCCTCACTCATCTGGTGCCTTCGGGAGGTGGAGATGTTTGAGATATATATCTCGAACTATCTACTTCTTTTGTAAGGTCTGATGGCGTAGTGGGTTAAAGCATACTAGTTATGCCAGCTACTGGAAGGTAGTTGTGCTTTCTGGGTTCGAGTCCCACTGGTGGGTGTTGTCCAAAGATTGTTAATCTTCACTTGTGGTTTATGCAAGTATAGGCTTATAAGCTGGACACGAGTTCTCTCACATTGACAGTGGCTTGACGAAAAATGCAGACTGACCCCTCACTCATCTGGTGCCTTCGGGAGGTGGAGATGTTTGAGATATATATCTCGAACTATCTACTTCTTTTGTAAGGTCTGATGGCGTAGTGGGTTAAAGCATACTAGTTATGCCAGCTACTGGAAGGTAGTTGTGCTTTCTGGGTTCGAGTCCCACTGGTGGGTGTTGTCCAAAGATTGTTAATCTTCACTTGTGGTTTATGCAAGTATAGGCTTATAAGCTGGACACGAGTTCTCTCACATTGACAGTGGCTTGACGAAAAATGCAGACTGACCCCTCACTCATCTGGTGCCTTCGGGAGGTGGAGATGTTTGAGATATATATCTCGAACTATCTACTTCTTTTGTAAGGTCTGATGGCGTAGTGGGTTAAAGCATACTAGTTATGCCAGCTACTGGAAGGTAGTTGTGCTTTCTGGGTTCGAGTCCCACTGGTGGGTGTTGTCCAAAGATTGTTAATCTTCACTTGTGGTTTATGCAAGTATAGGCTTATAAGCTGGACACGAGTTCTCTCACATTGACAGTGGCTTGACGAAAAATGCAGACTGACCCCTCACTCATCTGGTGCCTTCGGGAGGTGGAGATGTTTGAGATATATATCTCGAACTATCTACTTCTTTTGTAAGGTCTGATGGCGTAGTGGGTTAAAGCATACTAGTTATGCCAGCTACTGGAAGGTAGTTGTGCTTTCTGGGTTCGAGTCCCACTGGTGGGTGTTGTCCAAAGATTGTTAATCTTCACTTGTGGTTTATGCAAGTATAGGCTTATAAGCTGGACACGAGTTCTCTCACATTGACAGTGGCTTGACGAAAAATGCAGACTGACCCCTCACTCATCTGGTGCCTTCGGGAGGTGGAGATGTTTGAGATATATATCTCGAACTATCTACTTCTTTTGTAAGGTCTGATGGCGTAGTGGGTTAAAGCATACTAGTTATGCCAGCTACTGGAAGGTAGTTGTGCTTTCTGGGTTCGAGTCCCACTGGTGGGTGTTGTCCAAAGATTGTTAATCTTCACTTGTGGTTTATGTAAGTATAGGCTTATAAGCTGGACACGAGTTCTCTCACATTGACAGTGGCTTGACGAAAAATGCAGACTGACCCCTCACTCATCTGGTGCCTTCGGGAGGTGGAGATGTTTGAGATATATATCTCGAACTATCTACTTCTTTTGTAAGGTCTGATGGCGTAGTGGGTTAAAGCATACTAGTTATGCCAGCTACTGGAAGGTAGTTGTGCTTTCTGGGTTCGAGTCCCACTGGTGGGTGTTGTCCAAAGATTGTTAATCTTCACTTGTGGTTTATGCAAGTATAGGCTTATATATATATATATATATACAGAGCACCACTTGGTTTCCGAACTTTAGTTATCCGAAACTTCCAGTTTCCCGATTGGGGTTGGGGAGTCATGCTACCCGAACAAAGTTCGGGTAGGAAGGGGTCCGCCAAGCGTCACGCCGGTTTGTTGTGGTGGGTGGGAGATGGTCCAGTTTGCCCGCTGTGACTTCACAGATTCACGGCCTATTATTCCTATTATTTTGAATTGCCATAAGGCTGGAATGTTCATTCTGTGCTTTTGTTTTACATATCTGCACAATCAAGAAACATCTGTGCACCATGTTGGCTCCAAATGCACGCATTGCATCAGTGATGGCTGACTGGTGGGTGGATGGACGATGGAGTTTAGGTGGGAGGCAGTATGAATGAGGGGGGGGGGAGAATCAGTGAGAGAGGGGGAGAGAGAGATGCTAGGAGGGAGGGGGAGGTAGGGAGAGATGTTAGGAGGTAGGGAGAGATGCTAAGAGGGAGGGGGAGGTAGGGAGAGATGCTAGGAGGTAGGCAGGAAGGGATGGAAGTAGTGAGAATTAGGGAGGGAAAGGCAGGCTGGCAGGCACAGGCAGGCAGGCACAGGCAGGCAGGCAGGCGCAGCAGGGAGTGAGTGGTAGTCACGCGGTTGAACCGCGTGACCTTGAGAGATGGGATGTAGGGGGGCGGGTGGTTTGTTGGTGGTGGGGGCGAGACCGGCTCATTCCCGAAGATAAGCCTAACACACACTACCCGTTAGCATGATGGCAGGGAGGGAGGCAGGCTGGCTGGAAAGGAAGCAGGCTGGCAGGCTGGGAAGGAGGCAGGCAGGCTGGGAAGGAAGCAGGCAGGCAGGCAGGCTTGCAAGCTGGGAAGGAGGCAGGCAGGCTTGCAGGCTGGGAAGGAGGCAGGCAGACAGGCAGGCTTGCAGGCTGGGAAGGAGGCAGGCAGGCAGGCAGGCTTGCAGGCTGGGAAGGAGGCAGGCAGGCAGGCAGGCTTGCAGGCTGGGAAGGAGGCAGGCAGGCAGGCTGGGAAGGAGGCAGACAGGCAGGCAGGCTTGCAGGCTGGGAAGGAGGCAGGCAGGCAGGCTGGGAAGGAGGCAGGCAGGCAGGCAGGCTTGCAGGCTGGGAAGGAGGCAGGCAGGCAGGCAGGCTTGCAGGCTGGGAAGGAGGCAGGCAGGCAGGCAGGCTTGCAGGCTGGGAAGGAGGCAGGCAGACAGGCAGGCTGGGAAGGAGGCAGGCAGGCAGGCAGGCATGCAGGCTGGGAAGGAGGCAGGCAGGCAGGCAGGCTGGGAAGGAGGCAGGCAGGCAGGCAGGCTTGCAGGCTGGGAAGGAGGCAGGCAGGCAGGCAGGCTGGGAAGGAGGCAGGCAGGCAGGCAGGCTTGCAGGCTGGGAAGGAGGCAGGCAGGCAGGCAGGCTTGCAAGGAGGCAGGCAGGCAGGCAGGCTTGCAGGCAGGCTTGCAGGCTGGGAAGGAGGCAGGCAGGCTTGCAGGCTGGGAAGGAGGCAGGCAGGCTTGCAGGCTGGGAAGTAGGCAGGCAGGCTTGCAGGCTGGGAAGGAGGCAGGCAGGCAGGCAAGCTTGCAGGCTGGGAAGGAGGCAGGCAGGCTTGCAGGCTGGGAAGGAGGCAGGCAGGCTTGCAGGCTGGGAAGGAGGCAGGCAGGCAGGCAGGCAGGCAGGCTTGCAGGCTGGGAAGGAGGCAGGCAGGCAGGCAGGCAGGCTTGCAGGCTGGGAAGGAGGCAGGCAGGCAGGCTTGCAGGCTGGGAAGGAGGCAGGCAGGCTTGCAGGCTGGGAAGGAGGCAGGCAGGCAGGCAGGCTTGCAGGCTGGGAAGGAGGCAGGCAGGCTTGCAGGCTGGGAAGGAGGCAGGCAGACTTGCAGGCTGGGAAGGAGGCAGGCAGGCAGGCAAGCTTGCAGGCTGGGAAGGAGGCAGGCAGGCAGGCAAGCTTGCAGGCTGGGAAGGAGGCAGGCAGGCTTGCAGGCTGGGAAGGAGGCAGGCAGGCTTGCAGGCTGGGAAGGAGGCAGGCAGGCAGGCAGGCAGGCAGGCTTGCAGGCTGGGAAGGAGGCAGGCAGGCAGGCAGACTTGCAGGCTGGGAAGGAGGCAGGCAGGCAGGCAGGCTTGCAGGCTGGGAAGGAGGCAGGCAGGCAGGCAGGCTTGCAGGCTGGGAAGGAGGCAGGCAGGCAGGCAGGCTTGCAGGCTGGGAAGGAGGCAGGCAGGCAGGCAGGCTTGCAGGCTGGGAAGGAGGCAGGCAGGCAGGCAGGCTTGCAGGCTGGGAAGGAGGCAGGCAGGCAGGAAGCGATATATGGGTGTTGAAGTGAACCATGAACCACGTGACCTTTGAGTGTGTGTGTGTGTGTGTATGGGTTTGGGGTGGGGGGAGAGGGGGAGGTGTATCGGTGGTGGGGGAGGGACCGGCTGACTCCGTAAGCCTAACCACACTCCACAGACCTGTGACCCAGATTTGTTTCTTAAATGTACAGTACATCATCGTATATTTTAGGCAGGACGTGCCTGCAGGCTGGCAGGAAACATCCAGAGGATGTTTGCCAGACGTCTTAATAATCAGTTAGGAACAATTAAGGACTTTTATAAAGCGGATCAGGACTTCACTTATTGGTGAGTACAAACAAAACACAGTCGCATTTACGCTATGAACCTGTCGATTTTTTTCCCTAGAATTTTTTCGTAAATTTTTTCGGAAAAATTTCTTTTTACATTTCTAGTTTATTTTTTCCCCTCTATTTCTCGTATACGAACTTACATGTTAACCGACGGGTCTCGTCCCCAAGGGGTTCGGAAACCAAGTGGTGCTCTGTATATATATATATATATATATATATATATATATATATATATATATATATATATTTATATATATATATATGTCGTACCTAATAGCCAGAACGCACTTGTCAGCCTACTATGCAAGGCCCGATTTGCCTAATAAGCCAAGTTTTCCTAAATTAATATATTTTCTCTAATTTTTTTCTTATGAAATGATAAAGATACCCATTTCATTATGTATGAGGTCAATTTTTTTTATTGGAGTTAAAATTAACGTAGATATATGACCAAACCTAACCAACCCTACCTAACCTAACCTAACCTATCTTTATAGGTTAGGTTAGGTAGCCAAAAAAGTTAGGTTAGGTTAGGTTAGGTAGGTTAGGTAGTCGAAAAACAATTAATTCATGAAAACTTGGCTTATTAGGCAAATTGGGCCTTGCATAGTAGGCTGATAAGTGAGTTCTGGCTACTAGGTACGACATATATATATATATATATATATATATATATATATATATATATATATATATATATTTATATATATATATATATATATATATATATATATATATATATATTTATATATATATATATATATATATATATATATATATATATATATATTTATATATATATATATATATTTATATATATTTATATATATATATATATTTATATATATATATATATATATATTTATATATATATATATATATATATATATATATATATATATATATAATTGCTTGCTACTTTATATATATATATATATATATATATATATATATATATATATATATATATATATATATATAAATATATATATAAATATATATATATATATATATATATAAATATATATAAATATATATATATATATAAATATATATATATATATATGTCGTACCTAGTAGCCAGAACTCACTTCTCAGCCTACTATGCAAGGCCCGATTTGCCTAATAAGCCAAGTTTTCATGAATTAATTGTTTTTCGACTACCTAACCTACCTAACCTAACCTAACCTAACTTTTTCGGCTACCTAACCAAACCTAACCTATAAAGATAGGTTAGGTTAGGTTAGGTAGGGTTGGTTAGGTTCGGTCATATATCTACGTTAATTTTAACTCCAATAAAAAAAAGTGACCTCATACATAATGAAATGGGTAGCTTTATCATTTCATAAGAAAAAAATTAGAAAAAATATATTAATTCAGGAAAACTTGGCTTATTAGGCAAATCGGGCCTTGAATAGTAGGCCAAAAAGTGAGTTCTGGCTACTAGGTACGACATATATATATATATATATATATATATATATATATATATATAAATATATATATATATAAACATATATAAACATATATAAATATATATATATATATATAAATATATATATATATATATATAAATATATATAAATATATATATATATATATAAATATATATATATATATATATATAAATATATATATATATATATATATATATATATATATATATATATATATATATATATATAATTGCCAGATTCATTTATACATATATCGAATTGCTAGATCCATATAAATATAAAACTGCCCGATTCTAGATAATGTAATTAACATATTTATGCTATAAATATATATATATATATATATATATATATATATATATATATATATATATATATATATATATATATATATATATATATAATTTGCACGACGTTTCGAACCTCCATGGTTCATTCTCAAGTGAACAGATTTTACAATACTAGTTGATTTTATACCCGCATTAGGTCAGGTGATAATACAATGAAGGTGAAAACATGGGGGGATACATAAGGGATAAACATAGGGGCTGCAGAAGGCTTATTGGCCCATACGAGGCATCTCCTATCTAAACACAAAGATTAATCCAGTGTAATTGGCCTGTTATGTTGGACATTGTCTTCTGTGTTGGCATCGATATGTTCTTGTCTTGTCCTTACTCTCATGGTGGGTAGAGTAAATAGTTCCGTGATTTGGGTGTTCATGGTAGGTCGCTCTATTCTTATGTGAATTTCCTCAAGAATTTGTAATCTTCTTGAATCTTGGGTTTTGTCTATTATGCAAGTATTCTTGTTCAACATTTCTGATCAACATTTCTGTTCAACAATGTTGAACAAGAATACTTGCATAATAGACAAAACCCAAGATTCAAGAAGATTACAAATTCTTGAGGCAATTCACATAACATATATCTACGTTAATTTTTACTCCAATAAAAAAAAATTGACCTCATACATAATAAAATGGGTAGTTTTATCATGTCATAAGCCAAGAATTAGAGAAAATATATTAATTCAGGAAAACTTGGCTTATTAGGCAAATCGGGCCTTGCATAGTAGGCTGAGAAGTACGTTCTGGCTACTAGGTACGACATATATATATATATATATATATATATATATATATATATATATATATATATATATATATATATATATATATATATATATATACTTTATATGAGTTTTATAATTGCCAGTCTTAGGATAATATAACTGCCAGATTCAGGTTAATATAATTGACAGTCAGGCTTTGATACTGTAAGCCATACTTACCTTTTACTTAAACTTAATCATTACAGAATCTGAGGCCTTCCTGATAACTATATTGTATCATATCTTAATGATACACACCAATATGTAGCCATTAATGACATAACCCGCCCCCCCCACATCTCTACTGTAACCCTAGGAGTGCCACAGGGCAGCATCTTAGAACCTCTCCTATTGCTTATATACATCAATGATTTACCAAATGTCTCTAACATCCTTAAACCAATACTATTTGCTGGCGATACTGCCTTCATCTATTCAAACTCCAATGCGTCACACAATAAGTAATATTGTAAACAACAAATTGAAACAAATTGGATGTGGTTGGATGTCAACCAACAAACTAAATATAGAGAAGACCTATTACATTGTATTTGGAAGTAAATTATCAAATGAAATTCACCTTCAAATAGTAATGTCAACATTACCATTAAAAAGATGAAAAAGTTCCTTGGCCTATACATAAACAAGAGACTAAATTTGAACACTCACATACAGTACACAGGCAAAGTCTCAAACTGTTGGTATATTCTCAAAAATCACATATTATATTCCCCACTCTTCTATCCTTTCACTATACTATTCCCTAAGCTATTCCTGTTTAACATAATGATAATGCTAAAGATGATAATGTTTTTTGAGAAACATACATACAAAATGGGTTACACGCACAATGTTGGATGTCTAGATAAAGCAAGAATATACTAAAAAAAAAAAAAATAAAAAAAAATAAAATGTTTATTTAGGTAAGGTACATACATACAATAAATTTTTACAAAGAATGGTTGACTTATAGGTAGAGCTAGTACATACAATGCCTAAAGCCACTATTACGCAAAGCGTTTCGGGCATGATAAACTTAAATGACAAGCTTAATACTAATTGAGCATAATGAGTAGAATGAAAACAAGAAATGAAAACATAGATGAAAAAGCAGCACAAATACAATTATGTCGACAAACAGCGCTCTTTAAAAAAAACAGACATTGGTTGACAATAGAAGGGTAAGGTAGGTTACAGGGAATTTATTAGGTATAGCTTCGTTTTTAACTTAAACTGGTTGAGAGAGGTACAGTCTTTAACATGGTTGGGAAGGTCATTCCACATTCTGGGCCCCTTGATTTGTAGAGCATTTCTAGTTTGATTAAGTCGTACTCTAGGAATATCAAAACTGTATTTATTTCTGGTGTGGTGCTCATGGGTTCTGTTACATCCTTCTATGAAGCTTTTGAGATCAGGATTGGCATTATAGTTTAGCGTTTTATATATGTATAATACACATGAGAGAATGTGCAGTGACTTAATGTCCAACATATTCAGAGATTTGAGTAGGGGTACCGAGTGATGCCTGGGGCCAGAGTTGGATATTGTCCTAATAGCAGCTTTGTGTTGAGTAATTAGAGGACGTAAGTGATTTTGGGTAGTAGAGCCCCAAGCACAAATACCATAGTTGAGATATGGATAGATAAGGGAGTAATAGAGAGTCACCAGGGCAGGGCGTGGTACATAATATCTGATCTTAGAAAGAATGCCCACAGTTTTTGAAACTTTTTTTGATATATTTAGAATGTGTCCCTGGAAATTCAGCTTGTGGTCAATGAGAATGCCAAGGAATTTGCCATCTAATTTGCCTAAAGCCACTAATATGCACAGTGTTTCAGACATGCTGTGGATAAACACTTAAAATTAATTGCTAAAAATAATTGAGATGAAAAGCAAAAGTTGAACAAAAGTAGAAAGAATAAAAAGAATGACAATAATTACATGTTGAACGGAACAGCAAAAGTGCAACAGAACAGCCGATGGTAATTTTAACTAAATAAACATGGTAACTTTTTTTGTTTACTTGGCATATAGCAGTATTACAAGTTCAGTCATTATTCATTATTGTTTAATAATAGCAAGACATAGGTTGACAATCAGTAGGTAAGGTAGGTTACATGGCATTTATTAGGTAGTACTTAATTTCTCTCTTAAACTGGTTGAGAGAGGGACAGTCTTTGATGTTATTGGGAAGAACATTTTACATTTTGGGACTCTTGATTTGTGGAATATTTCCACTTTGGCTAAGTCGCACTCTTGGAATATCAAATAAATATTTGTTTCTAGTGTGGATTTCAAAGATTCTGTTACAGCCCCGTACCATGTATTTAAATACAGGTTTAGCATTGTAGTTCAGTGTTTCATATTATATTATATATATATATATATATATATATATATATATATATATATATATATATATATATAGTGCACTTGATAGGGTGTGAAGTGACTTAGACTTAATATCTAAAATATTCAATGATTTAGATTTAAGGAAGGGGGGGGGGGCAGAATGCTGTCTGTGGCTTCAGTTTGTTATTGTTCTAATTGATGATTTGTCTTGAGTAATTAGAGATCATAGATAATTTAGGGAGAACCCCAGGCATTGATACCAAAATTGTGATAAGGACAGACGAGAGGCCAATAAAGCCTAACCAAGGTAGAGGGTGACGTACATAATATCTGATTTAGAAAAGAATGCCATGTGATTTTAAAATATTTTTTAGCTATAATTTGTATGTGACACTGGTATTTCAGCTTTTTATCAATGAGAACATCATGGAATTTACCATCTACTTTATTACCAATCTGGATATTGCCAATTCTTAGGATTAGAGAAAATGAGGGTTGTGTAAACAGCCAATAAAACTGGCTTGAGGTATTGAGAGGTATTCGGAATGTCATTAATGTAGATGAGAAAGAGTACGCAAGTAATTATCAAAAGAGGGCACCAAGCCCAGAAGGCTACGAAGCACCATCAACTGTGTGGGATATAAAAAAATGGTATATATCACTAAGGATGCCAATTCGAAAACAAAAGTGCATAAGGCAGACAATATCAAAGGTATCTGATTCCTCAAGGATTCTATCGAGGAACAAGTGACCATGAGGGACAGTCAGGAAACAAGACACACACACCTCCTGAAAGTCAGGACATTCAACAAGGATATGCACGACCATAAGAGGGACAATGCAGTTTGGAAAATAAAGAGCAGGGCGGTGCTCCATTAAGTGCCTATGAATTAAACATTTATGGGTAATACGTAATCTCATCAGAGCCATTTCTCACCACCAATTATGGTGATGGGAGGAGGGCCATGGGGACACACTACCTTCAAGAGTATGCAGTATGTCACGAGTAACAGAAGACCAACAATCCTGCCAATGGGTAAGGATGGAGGAATGAATAACTGGGTAGAAGTCAGAATAAGGAACACCTTTAAGGGAGATGGGGGCAAGTGTAGATAGCCTCCTTAGTGACAGAGTCCGCACGCTCATTTAAGGACACACAAATATGGCTGGGAAACCGGTAAAATTCCACTGTCTTAAATTTATTGGAGATAAGAAACAGCCAATGTTGAATTTCGACTACAACCGAATGAACTGGATTAAAGGGCTCCAGAGCCATGAGGGCACTGTGAGAGTCAACTACAACAATAAAGGAAAATTGATAACAAGAAAGCTGTTGACAAAGAGCATACAAAATAGCACAAAGTTCTGCTGTGGAGATGCTAGTCTCTGGATGCAGGCGACACATAGGTGTGGTCAGGAAAAAAACAACAGAGTAGGCTACACCACCTGCAGACTTTGACCCCATCTGAAGACAGAAATGGAGCGGAAGTGTGAAGAAAAGTGTGCAAGGAAAAGTACGACATAAGCGAGAGTGAGGAGGGTGTTGTAGGGACTGTGCAATGTAGCAAAGACAGTAGCGATCATGGCGATCCTGTAGATACAGTATGCCTTTTTCATCATACCGGCTTAGGGTAGGAGTCAAATGCAAGGCACCAGAGCTGAGGTATAACCCTTTATAATGCAGAGCATCAAGACAGCATAAAATAGAAGGAGAGGCAGACGAGTAAGCAAGACAACCATACTTGAGTTTAGACAGCACGAAGGTGGAGCGTGCTCGTATCAGCTCCCAAGGAAGTATAACTTACCTTAAGTAAATTAAGGACCTTAGAGCATCCAACTCAGAGGTTAGAGATATGGAGAGACCAAAACAAACGAGTTTCAAAGATTAACTCCATAAGTTTAGCAAAATCTTTGCACAAAAGGGGATTACCATAAAGCGACAAAGGGGGATGAAAAACGACCTACTTCCGAGTAAAAGTCATCGCAAAAGTTTTAGTTGTAGAGAACTTGATGCCATGATTGGTGTCCCAGGATGACACGGCATCAATCGCAAGTTGAAGTCGCCGTTGAAGGAAAGGCAAGTCATCACCTTGACAGCAATGGGTAAGATTGTCAACATACAGAGCTGATGAGATTCCAGAGGGAAGGGAGTAAAGAAGACCACTGAGGGCAACCAGGAAAATTAGTAAGTGCTCAGAACACTACTGTGGGGTACACCTTCATATTGCCGTAAAGAGGCAGATTGGTACAAACCATCACTAAAGGAACGATTAGAGCGGAAGCTTCATAGGAAGAGGAAGAGATTACCACGAATGGAGTTGGGACAAAATATGATATCTCCAGGTGGTGTCATATGCCTTTTCCAGGTAAAAAAAAGGACAGCAACAACAGAGGTCTTTGCAGCAAAAGCAGTACATATACAGACCATGTTCACCAAGACATCAGTCATGACACTTGTAAAAGCCAAATTGAGAAGGTAGGTGGTGGCGATAGTGTTTTAAGAACAACATCATAAGGACATTGAACATACGTTCAAAGAGTTTGCAGACGCAACTCGTGAGGGCAATGGGGCAGATGTCCTTAGCAGCTATCCCTAGAGACCCTGGTTTTTGAATAGGAAAAACCACCAACTGAAGCCAGTTCTCAGGGACAAATGATGACTGCCAGATAAGGTTAAACAGATTCAGTATATACTGAAACCATGCATTGAGAGAGGTGACATTCATTAGGAGATGCTTCGCTTTCTGAGCCCGCTGCCATAGAACCGCAGAGAGTCAGGGCAGACTGGTGTTCGGAGAGAGAGATCATTATAGAGAAGCTGGAGATGCATGCGAAAATCTATAGGACAAGATTCATGAAGGTGCTTACGAATAAGGAAAGATGAAGGAAGACTAGAACTGGAGCCACCAGTCGAAAAAGGGGAACACAGTTCGGTGGCGACTGACACAGGATCCGCCACAATAGAATCATGGAAGTGAAGGACTGGCGAGACATCTGGAACAAACTTACTCGCAATCTTACGGATTTTCTTCCAGATCTGGGGCAGAGGAATATCAGACATAATGGTGGAGACAAAAGATTTCCAACTCTCACGTTTAACCGTACGGACCGCAGTCACCTTATAAAACAAAAGAAAACAGCTGTCTGTCTGTATCTGTCTTTCTTCCAGGCTGCACTCTTACAGAGGACAGTCGAAACACCCAGCATTCCACCTGGGAACGCACTTCCGCATGCCCCTGGAGGTAGAGCAAGGAATAGAGTGAAGGGCAGCATCTAATATGGTGTGATGAAAAAATGTAGAGTGAATAGATTCCAGTCAGCCTTGGCAAACTGCCACCTAGGGAAGGAGAGAGAAGGGTGAAAAGAGAAAAAGGTGACAAGGATGGGGAAATGGTCACTGTTATGGATGTCACGAAGAATCCACCACGTGACATCTAAATACAGACAAGACGAAAAAGAGGGAGGTGGTGATGAAGAACAGGAACTACAGGAGGGGTAAAAGTCAAAGCATGACAACAGGCGAGAGGAAGGATGTTGCAAAGACCGCGCAAGATATCAAAGACAGTGGCGATCACGGTGATCCTGGAAAGATAGGAAGGCAGTATCAACATACAAGCTGAGGGTGGGAGTCGAACGAAAGGCACCAGAGCTGAGGCGCAACCCAGTACAGTGCAAAGCATCACGACGACGAAGAGTAGGAGACGAGTAAGCAGGGCAACCATAATCGAGTTTAGACAGGACGAGAGACGAATGTAAAGAGAGGAGTGTGCGGCTATTACCTCCCCAAGAAGTATGGGACAAAACCTTAAGGATGGTAAGGGTCTTGGAGCATTCAACTTGGAGGTAAGAGATATGAGGCGACCAAGACCAACGAGTGTCAAAGATTAACCCCAAAAGCTTAGTGGACTCCCTGAACACAAGGAGATGACCATAAAGCGAAAGAGGGACAAAGAACGACATGCTTCTGAGCAAAAGTCATAGCACAAGTCTTAGACATAGAGAACTTGAAGCCATGATAAGTGGCCCAAGATGACATGGCATCAATCGCAAGTTGAAGCCACCGTTGAAGGAGAGGCGAATCATCATCCAAATAGGAAAGGGTAAGATCTTCGACATAGAGAGCGAAGAAAACGCCAGAAGGGAGGAAATAAGACCATTGAGGGCAACTAGAAAAAGAGTAGTACTCAGAACACTACCTTGGGGTACACCCTCATATTGCCTAAAAGGGGCAGAGAGAGTGGCACTAAGCCTAACTCAAAAGAAACAAGAGATAAAGCTTTGGAGGAAGAGAGGGAGATTACCACGAAGGCAAGATGAATGAAGTTGTGACAGAATATGATATCTCCAGGTGGTGTTGTAAGCCTTTTCCAGGTCAAAGAAGACGGCAACAACAGAGGTCTTCGCAGCAAAAGCAGTACAAATATAGACCTCTAAGTTTGCCAGGACATCTGTTGCACTGCGGCACTTGTGAAAACCAAATTAACACTTTCGCGCTTTAGATTAGAGATAACTCGTCGCCGTTTTTTCTTACGATTCCGCATAACAGCCTACTTTTCTCGTCCATCGAAAAAATATTTCTATAAATTCCATTTTTTAACCGAAATGGATGGGGATACTCTCAGATTATATACGTTTTGTAGAGAATTTATTTGCGAATTTTTTGGTACCAGAATGAATATTATATCGCATAAACTTCTATGAGTAAAAAAAAAAAACACAAAGTATGTTTGGGGGTGTGGCGGGCGTGTGGCAGTGGGTTCCCTTTAGCCGTTGATATATCCAACACGTGGGAAATATTTGTATGTGTTATGTATATGTCTGTGTAGGGAATTTTACTGTGATCACTGTCATACAAATTATAAAATGT
The DNA here is from genome assembly GCF_040958095.1 of Procambarus clarkii. Classification (NCBI taxonomy): domain Eukaryota; kingdom Metazoa; phylum Arthropoda; class Malacostraca; order Decapoda; family Cambaridae; genus Procambarus; species Procambarus clarkii. Next base: position 37,545,822 of record NC_091164.1, read on the forward strand.
TTCAACAAGTATAAACATGACAAACATCAAACGAACGAAAACAATGCGTTCGTTTTTGCCGCGAACGCATACTGAGCGACGTGGTTCTATATTTGGCGCTTCTCTTACACATGCTTTGTACAAATGCTATACATTTCATCTTATAGAAAATTTTATTGCGAACACATTGGTATAAAAAAGAAATACGTACATAGAAAAGTAGGGTCAGGAAACGTATAAATGTATAAACTTTCCAAGCATGATTTCCCCCCTGTGTTTTCGCCAGTGCGCTCGCGGCTAACTACTCTCCAATTCACACACTCTTGCGGGTGGGCAATTACCTATATTAAACATTCATATGCATATGTCCGTGTAGAGAATTTTATTGTGATTCCAATGATACCAAAATTAGCGATGTAGGACAACTGTAGGCTTCGCAACCATTAAGAGAGTGGAAACATTTTGTTGCTGTTTGGCGCTCTCGGCGAGTGATCTGCATAGTTTTTTATTTGGTGTTGATAATCCTTATGCTTGGGCGGCATTTTATAGGTATGCTCTTATAGACAATTTCATTGCGAACACAGTGATACCAAATTTAAATACGTGCGCCTTCAATTATTGTCAGGACAGTCAAAAGAGTGTACACTTTTTCTGTCTTACCGCGTAGGCGCGCGAAGTGCCGAAAGCATCTGGGGTATTGATTTTTTTTTGAGTGCCGAGAGCGCGAAAGTGTTAAGAAGGGGAGAAGTGGTGAGTGTTCTAAAAACCACATCAGACAAACGTTAACCATACGTTCAAAAGAGTTTGCAGACAACTCATGAGGGCAATAGGGTGGAAGTTCTTAGGGAATGTCCCGAGAGACCCTGGAAACATAACAGGGAGGACGGGGAGGACAACGGCATCGAGCCAGTCCTCAGGTACTGAAGACGACTCTCAGACCCGATTATACAGTGTGACGATAATCTCCTTCAAGAGATTGAGCCTGCTCTTCCCTCCACAAATACGTCGTTACATCTATATAAAACTACTATGGAAGAAATGTCCAACAACGACAACAACACCAGCAAGGTTTGCCAGAGAGCAAAACGTATGCAGCCAGGGACACCTGCTCAGACTCAAACCGCCAAACTACCCGTCTTGCTGCCGGCTCCTCGCTGATTGGTCGCCGGTCTGGCTGCAATTCCACTCCGCCCACCATACTACTTGATGTCTGGGGCCGCCACGACCTCAGTCCTCAGAATATTCAGTGCTTTCACACAGTTAACACTTCTCCCTGCTAGACGTAAGCTTTGGCGTACGTGTACTAAGAGAGGTGATAGCTTAAAGCCGATATTCCCGCACCTCTCATTTACTTGTATATTGCACTTCTTGTTATTTTGCTCACTTGTCTTAACGTAACTTTTCATTGTCATTTAATTATTCTTATTATTTTGATTGATCCAAAGTTGTCTCACCTTCACTATATGTTACTCTCGTAATGCACAATACACCGCACCATATAAAAATGAAATTGAATATGAAAAATAGTAAAAGCTACGTTAACAAAGTTAAATACGCTTACCATTAATTACCACTTGGCACCAGTACCTGAGTGAAGCTCCCGGACAGGCCCCCATATAATATGTGACGGTAACGCGTTGGTGTTCGGCTGTTCAAAGCTAGGGGTATGGCCCCATCACATATTATATGGGGGCCTGTCCTAGGAGCTTCACTCAGGTACTGGTGCCAAGTGGTAATTAATGGTAAGCGTATTTAACTTTGTTAACGTAGCTTTTACTATTTTTCATATTCAATTTCATTTTTATATGGTGCGGTGTATTGTGCATTACGAGAGTAACATATAGTGAAGGTGAGACAACTTTGGATTACGTGGTGACTGTAGGCCGCAGTCATACTCTTAATTGGTCATCTCTTCCTCCGTGTTATTACTCGTGTTTACCATCTTTGTCCCTTGGATATTTCTCATTTTTGACAGATCATCATATTGGTACCCTGGTACTGTGGTCTGCCCCGGGTCAAGAGTACCCAATCTTCTGCAAACTGACTGTAGGAGGACAAAGAGGGCCATAGTTCCTCTAGCTCGAACTTTAGTTGCTGAATTGGGACCTCAGCAGCAGTTCTCGTCACCAGTTGACACCTCGCACCCCTACACGTCAGTCAGAGATGATGATACATACAACGGTAGGGAATTAGCTTACTTTTTCAGAGCACAAAAGTTCGCTAATTCTGTATCATATTAAATTCAGTAGGAAAAACTTGCTTTATGTCCTATAGAGACTTGGCAAGGTATGCCTACATCCTTGGACTACCAATTTTACTTTTGAGGCAATTTACTGTTTCATTTGTTTTCGAAACTCTGTTTCATTTGTTAGTAGGATTTTCTTGCCCTTATCCTCTTACATGAGTACCGGGTACAAGATTTCCTGCGCCCTTGATTTAATTTAATCATTTAACATCTTTTACTTAACTTTAATTGTTAAAGATCTCACAGGATAGGTACCAGTTGCCACGTTGTCCTGTTTCTGACATTCACTATTGAATATTCGTGTACCTTTATTTGCTAATTTCACCATGTTTCGTCTCCAAGCTTTCCGAGCAAATCCAGCAGGTGAAATAGGGACTTTAAGTCGTGCCAAGAGGACTGAATTACAAACTCTTGCACATGAGTATCAACTAGAAGTTCCCTACCAAGCCAACAAAAATGACCTACACAACCTGTTGCTGGATTACTATTTAGAGCAAGGTAAAATAGACTCTGAAACTCATGAAACTTACTATATTGCAGATAAAACTGACTTGGCAACGATGAAACTCAAACTAGAGCTGGCCAAGATTGAACGTGAGCAGCAAAGAGAAGCAGCTGCCATACGAAGGGAAGAACAAGAACGAGAAATCACCCTCAGAGAACGTGAAACTACTTTGAGGAGAGAAGAACAAGAACGCGAAACTACTTTGAGGAGAGAAGAACAAGAACGCGAAGCTGCCTTGAGGAGAGAAGAACACGAACGTGGAATCGCCCTCCACGAACGTGAGGTCGCATTACTCCGTGAACGTGAACGAGTACAGCTTGAAACACTCCAGGAGAGGGAACGCGTACAGCTTGAAACCAAACAACGCGAGTTGGAGATGCAACGCGAACATGACAAGCAACAAGCGACTCTGGCTCTGGAGTGTCGTCAACGAGAAATCGCCTTGGAAACTTCACACTTCACTCAACGCCAACAAGCTACTGCCAATCTTCCCATCAGTTTTAATATATCACATGCAAGTAAGTTAATGCCATCCTTTGTAGAAGCAGAAGTTGATGTGTTCTTTACCACCTTTGAAACCCTTGCTAATCAACTCAGTTGGCCTGTCGACCAATGGGCCACACTTCTCAGAGTCCATCTTACAGGTAGAGCTGCAGTCACACTCAGTACTCTGGCGTCTGAGAATGACTACCCGACTCTGAAACAAGCAGTGTTGGACGCCTACCTCCTCTCTACTGAAAGTTATAGAAGGAAATTCTGTGACCACCTGAAGGCAAGTACCACTACCTTCCTTCAGTTTGCTAACACGAAACGCAGATATTTCATGAAATGGCTGGAAGCAGCACATGTCTCTACTTTTACAGAACTCGTCAACCTGATGCTTGTTGAAGAATTCTTGAGACGTGTGCCGCCTCCTGTCCGCCTCTACTTAGCAGATAAAGAAGAAACCGACTACCTGAAGTGTGCTAAGTCGGCTGACACTTACAGCCTCATCCACCGGCTGACACCCGAACCATCCTCCAGTAAGAAGTCGTGGTACAGTTACGAGAAAGTGAGCCCCGATCAAGCTGGTTCGCAACTGTACTGCAAGTATTGTAGACTCTATGGACATACCATAGACAAGTGTGGCAAGACTCAATACAAGGGAACCACTGACCAACAAAAACCCAAACCAACTCCTCCTAAGTCCGGTAAGCCTGTGATGAATGTTGGTGTTAATGTTAATGATCTTTCTCTTTTCAGTAACCACCTGTATACTGGAACTGTCTCTGCCAACGGTTCAAATCCGGAGGGACGTTTCAAATTGAAGATCTTGAGGGACACAGCGGCTCTTCAATCGATCATCTTGAAGTCGGCTGTGCCCAACATCACCTACACCGGAGAAACTGTCTTCATCACTGACCTCACTGCTACCACTCCATACCCTCTCGCCAGAGTCCACCTGGATTGTCCCTACGTGAACGGAGAAGTCCAAGTCGCCGTCAGGGAAAAGCCTTTTCCCATGCCTGGAGTGCAACTTCTCCTAGGCAACGACTTGGCAGAAGACCTGCAACCGACCAACCTGATCGTCATGGACATACCCCAGGTGTGTAACACTGTGCCAAGTAACCCTATTCTAGAGTATGTTCCAGCAGAGGTTCAAGAGAGTGATGAAGTTTCTCCTCCGGTTCTCGTGACCACCCGTGCACAGGCCGCACGTCCACAGCCAGCTGACTCTACTGCTACCGCTGTCCCTCAAGACCCTCTGAAACTCCCCCCGCATCTGACCAAGTTGGAGTTCCGTAAGTTGCAGAGGGAAGATCTTACTTTAACACCATTGTTTTTCCAGGCTGAGACTCAACCCGACAGTATTCCTGGGTTCTTCCTAGAGAACGACTTGCTCTACCGCAGATATAGACCTAGTAAACTGAAGGAGGAGGACGATTGGGCCAACATCGACCAACTTGTGATTCCTTAAAGCCTGCGGCCCACTATTCTACACCTGGCCCACGGAGCACTCTCCCACTACGGCTTCAACAAGACTTACCATGGAATTCGTCAAGACTACTACTGGCCAGGTATGGTAAATAACGTCAAACAGTACGTAAAACAGTGTCATACATGTCAGATGGCAGGCAAACCGAACATCTCCATTCCCAGAGCGCCACTGATTCCCATACAGGTGCCTGCGGAACCTTTCCACAGACTCATAATAGACTGTGTTGGTCCTTTACCTCGGACCAGTTCGGGTAACGCCTACATCCTAACCATCCTGTGTCCTACCACCAGATTTCCCATAGCAGTTCCAGTGAAGAACATCACGGCTGCTACGGTTATAAAACATCTATTGAAGATCTTCACTCAATACGGATTTCCCAGGGAGATTCAGAGCGACTGTGGTACCAACTTCACCAGTGATCTCTTCAAAAGGACACTGGAGGAGTTCAACATCAAACAGGTATTGTCCAGCCCCTATCATCCTGCTTCACAGGGTTCTCTTGAACGTAGTCATCAGACTATCAAAGCACTCTTGAAAAAGTTTTGTAGTGAAACCTCTAAGGATTGGGATAAGCAGATTGACCTTATAATGTGTATTTTCAGAAGTCTCCCCAATGAGTCCCTAGGAGTATCTCCTTATGAGATGCTCTACGGCCGTAAGTGCCGTACTCCCCTTAAGGCTTTCAAAGACTCTCTCCGAGATGCCACCTTCAGTGAGCATCAGAATGTGCCCCAGTTTCTTCAAAACCTTCAACACATTCTAGAGAGAGTCCACCGTTTTGCCCATGATAATATATTGAAAGCCCAGGAGAGAATGAAGACTCATTACGACCAGACCAGCAAAGTAAGAAAATTCAAGCCGGGAGACTTCGTCCTTGCATACTTCCCTATCCCAGGTTCACCTTTACAAAACAGATTTTCAGGACCCTACCGCGTCAAAGAGTGCAGGAATAACAACAACTACGTAATAGAGACTCCAGATAGGCGGCGGAAGACCCAGCTGTGCCACGTCAACCTCCTGAAGCAATATAATGGTACTCCTCCCACTGTCCTAATTAACTATTCCACCTTCACAGAACCCTACATCCACAGTGAGACCTTCCCAGCTTCTCCTCCCGAAAGCACTGACAAGGAGTCAGCGCTTTCTAATTCCGAAATCCTTAATGATCTTCCCAAATACTTTCAGGATAATAATCGTGCTCCTTTGCCATATTTTAATTCCACTCTCACCTCGTCAGATAAGCCCTTCATCCTCCATGTCGACGCCAGTGGTACCGACGTTGGTAGTGTCGTGATGCAGCAACGAGGCGAGAAGAACACACCTGTCAGCGACTACTGCTACAAGGAACTACGGAACAATTGGCAAGGAGCTACTCTTCCTCATCCTGAAGTTCCAGCACTTCACTCCACACCTGAAAAGTGCTCGGTCCACCATCAACACGGACCACACCACCCTACACCTCCTGCAGCACGCCCACTTCTCATCTCAACGTCTTCTACTATGGGCTTGCTAACTGCAGAAATTCAACCTGGAGACACGCTATACCAAGATTCCGACAACATCTTAGCCCATGATCTCTCCAGAGTTTATGAAGTAGAAGCGACTCCATCCATTACTCCACCACATAACGACGTACTTCTTCCAGAACCGCAGGCTTCGGGGGAGAGTTGTGACGATAATCTCCTTCAAGAGATTGAGCCTGCTCTTCCCTCCACAAATACGTCGTTACATCTATATAAAACTACTATGGAAGAAATGTCCAACAACGACAACAACACCAGCAAGGTTTGCCAGAGAGCAAAACGTATGCAGCCAGGGACACCTGCTCAGACTCAAACCGCCAAACTACCCGTCTTGCTGCCGGCTCCTCGCTGATTGGTCGCCGGTCATGCTGCAATTGCACTCCGCCCACCATACTACTTGATGACTGGGGCCGCCACGACCTCAGTCCTCAGAATATTCAGTGCTTTCACACAGTTAACACTTCTCCCTGCTAGACGTAAGCTTTGGCGTACGTGTACTAAGAGAGGTGATAGCTTAAAGCCGATATTCCCGCACCTCTCATTTACTTGTATATTGCACTTCTTGTTATTTTGCTCACTTGTCTTAACGTAACTTTTCATTGTCATTTAATTATTCTTATTATTTTGATTGATTTTATTATAGGAATTTGTAAGTCCATTTTATTCATGTTTTGATTTATTTAACGTAATTAAAATTCCATTGTTAAAATTTACTTGTGTTTTGTGTGTCTTCTCCTTACCTTACCACAGATGAAGTTCCAGATTTTCTATTTTTTTTATACTATGTGACGAGGCCATACCCCTAGCTTTGAACAGCCGAACACCAACGCGTTACCGTCACAACAGACTCAGTAAATACCGAGACATGCACAGATGGAGATGGTGAAGCATCTCATAATGAATGCCATCGGAACCCACTGCCATAGAACCACAGAGGGACCGGGCAGACTTAAGTTCAGAGAGAAGGGATCGTTATAGGGAAGGCTGAGATGAGTGCAGAAATCTAAAGGACGAGATTCAAGAACAGGCTTACGAAGAAGGAAAGATTAAGGAAGATGAGAACCAGAGCTAACAGACGAAAAGTGGGAACCCAGTTCGGTCTCAACGTGCAACGGGTCCACCACAAGAGTACCACGGAGGTGGAGGACCGGCAAGACATCAGAAGCAAACTTACCCACTATCTTGCGGATACCCTTCCAGATCTGCGTCAGAGTATTTTCGGACGTAATGGTGGAAACATAAGACCTCCAACACTCACGTTTACCTGTACAGATGGTCCTACGGACCACTGAACTCGCCTTCCGAAACAAAAGACAAAAATCAGCCATCTGCCGGCGGCGGTGTCTCTTCCAGGCTGCACGCTTATAGCAGACAGCCCAAGCACAGTCCACTTCCACCAGGGAACGCACTTCCATGTTTCCTGAGAGGTAGAGCGAGGAAAAGAGTGGAGGGCAGCATCGAAGACGGTGTCATGAAAAAGGACGAGGGAGCGAGGGAGAAGCAAAATGGAGAGGTCGGAGAGAGTAGCACAGAGGGTAAATTGATGCCAGTCAGCCTCGGCAAACCACCACCTAGAGAAGGAGAGGGGAGGGTGAAAAGAAAAAAGGTAACAAGGATGGGGAAATGGTCACTGCCATGGAAGTCATCAAGAACCTGCCATGTGAAATTCAAGTAAAGAGACAACGAGCAAAGAAAAAATCAAGACAGGAAAGGGTGCAGTCCAAGAGTCCAAATGAGTGGGCTCATCAGAATTCCTTAGAGACAGGGAAGAAGAGAGGATGAACGGTTCGAGAAGGCGACCCCGGGTGCTTGTCAGAACATCACCCCAGAGGGTATGTCGACAACTGAAATCACCCAGCAGGAGCACAGACTCTGGCAAGGAGTCCACTAGGTGTTTAAGATCGGGAAGAGAAAGGGGCACCTTTGGAGGGAGATAAATGGAACAAACTGTGTACCATTTACGCACAAAGACACGGGCAACAGAACATTGGAGAAGTGATGGAAAAAGTAAGGCGACGAAGGGAACATCAGAACGAATCAAAAGCAGAAAAGTTATTGGCCCCAGCAAAATCTGAAGGGGGGGGGGGTCAGGGGGAGAGAAAGGAATAATCACGGAAGCGACCAGGATGAGCACCAAGCATCGGCTCCTGGAGACAGACACAAAGGAGCAAAAACTGTGAAATCAAAAGTTGGAGTTTATGGAAACTGGTGTAATATCCACGAATATTCCATTGAAGAATAGACATCGACAAAAAGAGAAAGGACAGGAACAGAGAACAATGAAGAAACAAAGGTTAAAAAGGAACACAGCATGTCAAAGAAGTACAGGATTAGGGTCAGCGAAGTCAGGGATAGGGGGCATGGGTAAACTGAGTAAGGATGGAGGGAAGGGAGTGGGAGGACAGACCAGAGGCAGATGAGCAGGGACCAGAGGAGGAGGCAACCGAGAGGGACTTTCAGGGACAGCAGGAGGGGCAGAAACCAGGAAGCACACCTCAGCAAGTGCAGGAACCGAGAGGATGAAAGTGAAGCTTTCTTACCAGCCGGGGAGGAGGAAGGAGATAAGCCAGGCTTTTGCTTCTGACTCAGAGACAGGTGTTCCAGCAGCAACGTACTGGGCAACAGACTCAAACGTCTAAACAGAAGAAGAACGAAAGTGAACAACACGATGATCGCTAGAAGGATGGATATCAGCTCGCACAGACAGGCGGCGTGGAGAGCTAAGAGACAGAGGAGAAGGATGGGAAGGAGGATCAAAGGGAGATGAGAAAGAAGACACAGGAGACATGGCAAACTGGGTAGAAAGAAGGGGAACCCCAGACAGAGAACAAGGAGGGGGGACCTTCGGGTCAGAATGTAAAGGAACAGGGGAGCAGGCGGTGGGCGGGTCCGAGTCTAAGGCCTGGAAACTGTTGAGACTGAGGAAGGTGGGAAGGACGAGGAGAGGAAGAGAGCAACACGTGAGCGTAAGAAACCCCAGCGAAAGGGGGAGGAGGGGGATGGTGAACTTGGCGCCTCGCCTCAGGAAAAGACAAACCTTCCCAGTGCTTCAAGTTGAGGACGGCTGCCTCAAGTTTGTAATGGATACACATGCGAGAGAAGGTAGGGTGGGCATCACCGCAATTGAGGCCGCGAGCCTGGGGAAAAGTGCACTCCAACTTAGAGTGACCTTCGTTCCCACACAAAGGGCAGAGAGAGAGAGAATACTGGAGCATTTGAGGGCACCATGTCCGAACTTCCAGCACTTATTACAAAGCCAAGAAGAGGGTAAGTACTCCTGAATGGAGCATCTGGCACCAGCAAGAATAACACTTTGCGTAATAGTGGCTTTAGGCATTCTATGTACTAGCCCTATCTATAAATCCATCACTCTTTGTAAAATCTCTTGCATGTATGTATCTTACCTAAATAAACATTTGAGTTGATTTGATTTTGACTTAGTCCACGTAGCAAGATCAAACAAGGCATGGTACGAATTGGTATGGGAAGGAATCATGCGAGAGCGGCCATGGCGGGGACGGTGGTGAGAACCCCCTAGAGAGAGAGGGGGGGGGTGTCATAAGGTGCAGTAGTCACAATGAGAGATGGAGTCGTACTAGGGGACGAGGTAGTCACCACAGGGGGCTTGGTGCTCGATCCAACCACATAAGAGGAAGGGGAGCGGGGGAGTAGTCCAGTCTGGGCTCAATGTAGCGGGGGCTACAGAGCCCGGCTTTCCATCACAGTCTGACTCGGGGCCCTGGTCTCCCACCCCACATTTGAGAAGTTAAAAATAAGTAAATAAAAATAAATAAATGTTTATTTAGGTAAGGTACATACATACAAGAAATTTTTACAAAGATTGGTGGACTTATAGATAGAGCTAGTACATACAATGCCTTAAAGCCACTATTACGCAAAGCGTTTCGGGCATAAATGGCGCCATGGCGCCACAATTAGAGGATAGGACACCCGATAAGACGTGGCCCCCCCCCCAAGGGGTGCATAGTGGATATATGCCCTGCAATCACCACTTTAAGAACCATCAGTCCATCAAGATTGGGCTCAGCAACGAAGGAAAAGAGTGACAATAAAAGTGTCCCTTTGCTCAACAATTTCGGGTACCACAGTTTTACGGGCGAGAGACTGTGCCTCGCCTAACACCCAGTGTCAAAACAGAAGACGACATCTAAAAGAATGATCAAGAATAGCAAAAAGTCGCTGGGAAATAGCAATTAAAAAGGAGAATTGGGAAGGAGAAATTAAACTTAGTAGGAAAAAGCATTCAGCACAATTAGTGAAGAAGGCAGCAGGAGCATAAGGCTTCAAAAGGACAGAGGACACTGTCCCATGGAGCATCACACTCTAGCATCCGCCAACCAAGCCCCCTCACGATGGCAACGAGCTGGAAAGGGAGGGAGAGATGAAAAAGACGAGAGGGTGAAGAATACTGCCCGGTGAGACCAACCCATTCTCGCAAATTTAATAAGTCAATATTGACTTATTAGTTGCGTGCATAGGTGACATATTAACATAATAGTTTCCCTTGAAAAGCTTCATAGAAAACACCGACCTTACCTAACCTACTAAGTATGTTAAAATAAGCATCTTATAGCTTCGTAATTACAATTGTTACTTAACCTATTATAGGTATAGGTTAGGTAATAATTGTAATTATAAGCAATAAGATGCTTATCTTAACATACTAAGTAGGTTAGGTAAGGTCGGTGTTTTCTATGAAGCTTTTCAAGGGAAACTATTATGTTAAGTATGTCACCTATGCACATATTTAATAAGTCAATATTGACTTGTTAAATTTGCGAGAACGGGTTGGTGAGACACCAGTGTTAATGGGTAGAGTGGGAAAATTGGAATCATTCACAGAGACATACTGGAGCTTGTCACTGAGGTAAGATTGTAGGTATTGGAGGGAGAGACCTCTTACTCCGTAATGTTGCAATTTAAGAAAGTTAATGTGTTTACAGTGTCAAAACGTCTTATGTAGGTCAACAAATAAATGAATAAGTTTTCCAAGGGCTGCATAAATGAAATTAATCATACTAACTGGGCATGATTGGTCCTTTTTTGGGCCTGAAGCCATTATGGGAAGAACTAAGTATAAATAGGAGTAAGGCTGCGTGTAAATTAACTTTAAAATAATTTAGACAAAATCGGCAGAATTGATATTGGTCTATAATTGTTGACTTCAGTGAGATTGCTGCTTTTATGGACTAAGGTTACTCTTGCTTTTTTTCTTCAAAATATCAGGAAAGGTTTGGAGTTCAAATAATTTGTTGTAGAGCAATGCAATGGCTGGAGCTAAAAATCTAGGGGCTTTTTTTTGTAAATTAGGGGTGGTATCTCAACATACAGTATCTATGCATGAGGTTCATTCATCCACTACAAACTACCTCAAGTCTATCATCACCCAACGAAAATCTGCTATCATAACAATGAAACTGTCTTCAAACAACACCCAACCTCTCTGTTTAAAATCCCTGAACATGCTACATATACACTCGCTCTACACATTCTCTTGTGCTATTTACAAGTACAAAACCTTGTTCCTAAATGCTAACCCTGATCTGAAACTCTCCATTAATAGACGTAATAGAACCCACAAGCAACACAACATATATATCTCTGATATAATTTTTTTTATATAAATTGACAGTCAGGATAATATAATTGCCAATCAGACTAATATAACTTTGAATCAGGCTTTTTCACCCACAGGGTTATTGAGCAGTGGAACTGCCGACCCACCTAAGCCATAACTGCCAAAACTGTGCTGAATTTAAAAATATACCTGGAAAAAATCGTGAAGGCAAACTGGGAGGGGGAAGGGAACCTTCAACAAGCCGACAACTTCCTGTTCTCATCGAGGCCACTCGGGTTAGTGGCCCTCAGGTAAATCAGGTAAAATATTATTCCCAGACAATTACAGCATAACTGATAAAGTTAGGCTAGAGTAATAAATTTCTGGTAAATTTAGAGTGATAAATTTTTAGAGTAATATAAATTTAAATTTCATATTAACTTGACTGACAGCTATAAATGCCAATCAGCCTTCAATATACTCTTTGGTGAAATATTTATAATCAAGAATAGAACTCATAAATAGGCCTAAACAAAAAATAAAAAATGGACATCAGTTTGCATATGAATCTGATGAGAAAATTCCTTGATTAATATACATTTCCTTACCAATCAAATGGTCTCACCTTAAGTACGTCTCAGGTTGTCTTCTTTACCAACTCCAATGCTAAATAATATTACAACAAAAATGTCCATAACTTAGCTACAGAGTATATTACATTTTAAATAAAATTCCACAGGAAGCAAAAAAAGGAAGCACATTATTTACATAAATATGAAGAAAAACATTTAAAGCTTTGTTTTACCTTTGCTAAATTAAAGAGATATTTCTATACTTATAAGCAATTTTGAGTTTTCCTAGTGACAGCTTCTCCAGTTCTTGCTTGGTCATCTAACTTTCATAAAAGAACAATATAATAAAATATCTTCATCTCTTTACCTTTCATTGTGAAGTGTATTTCTCAAACAAAATATAATTACCTCTGAAGAGGGGTCAGGTACACAATGCCAAGCCAAAACACTCGGCCAAAGCTTCACGTGCTCACAAGTAGGTAGACTCACCTGAGTCCCAGTCCTCATCTTCTTCGTCATCGTCATCATCATCCGTGTCAGACGAGGAGCCTGATGGAGTGATTGTGCTTGGCGTAGAGCCACTATCTCTGGAGTCTAACACATTACTACCCCCCTTGTTTACATACGTCACCATCAACCATAGCTCAATCACCACCATAGCTTTCACAGTCTCCATGGTGTAGTGGAAAGACATTCGCCTGGCGTTCTGCGAGCGCTATGTCATGGGTTCGTATCCTGGCAGAGAGGATTTACTGGGCGCAATTCCTTAACTGTAGCCTCTGTTTAACGCAACAGTAAAATGTGTACTTGGATGAAAAAACGATTCTTCGCGGTGGGGATCATATTCCAGGGACCTGCCCGAAACGCGACGCGTACTAGTGGCTGTACAAGAATGTAACAACTCTTGTATATATCTCAAAAAAAAAAAAAAAAAAAGAACATCCAACTGACATTGTGATAGCACGATAGCACATTGTTAGATTAAAGGTAAGTTAATACACCATTATGTGCCTCATTATCCTTCAACATTCTCTTGATTATCTTCCACACTCAAAGTGTTTAGCCTATTATCTGCATGTATCATCTTGTGCCTCTTCATACTTCCAAGATGACTAAATCTCTTCCCACACTCTGGACACTCGTTAGGCTTGTCAACTGAATGCACTAACATATGAGTCTTCAACTGTCCACGCAGACTGAATCTCTTCCCACACTCTGGACACTCATGAGGTTTCTCACCCAAATGCACTAACATATGAGTCTTCAAATGTCCACGCTGACTGAATCTCTTCCCACACTCTGGACACTCATGCAGTTTCTCACCTGAATGCACTAACATGTGCTTTATTATACATCCACGTTCTCTAAATTTTTTACCACACTCTGCAAATTGAAAAGGTCTCTCATCCGCATGCACCATCCTGTGAGTCTTCATACGATGAAGATGCCTGAATCTTTTCCCACACTCTGGACATTTATAAGGTTTATCATCTGAATGCACTAACATGTGAGTCTTCATACTTCCACGCTCACTGAATCTCTTCCCACACTCTGGACATTCATGAGGTTTGTCACCGGAATGCACAAACATGTGACGCTTCGCATCTCCAGAACGGGTGAATACCTTCGGACACTGTGGACACTCGTGAGGTTTGTCACCTGAATGCACCAACATATGAGTCTTCATACCTCCACGCTGACTGAATCTCTTCCCACACTCTGGACACTCGTGAAGTTTGTCACCTGAATGCATTACCATGTGACGCTTCACATCTCTAGAACGGGTGAATACCTTCGGACACTGTGGACAATGGTGAGTCTTCATCTTCTTTATGACAGGTGCAGTTTGTGTGAAGGTTTTCTCCCCCGGATGTTGGGAGAAGCGTCAAGGCTTGAGTGTTGTTTCTTAGAGTTAGACTTGATGTGAGCACTTGGCGGTCAATGGTGGTGCTTCTTCTTTATAATAGGTGCAGTTTGTGTCAAGGTTTTCCCTTAATGCTCGTGCTGGACATCACCGGCTGGGGCGCTAAAATGGTGGCGGTTGTTTACCCTCTCATCACCTAAGCGTTCCAATGTTTTTGTCTGGTTCCACATATCATTTTTCCTACGTCTTATTTATGTTTATAACTGGTCATTTACAATTAACGCTTGTATTTATCCTTATGTTTTTCAATCACTGAATGTACTTTGTAATTGTTTCTTTAAACATAATGCCACACGATTACACTTTTTGAAGGAAACAGCTCTCTCACTGGGATACAAGACCCAGCAAACATTTTCATGTTTTTAAAACATCCTAAAAACGACATTTCATTGTTTTCAGCACGTTTATAATTACGTTTAGAAAAGTTTTTTTGAGAACTTTTATATACGACCTTAGAACGTAAATAATTAACATTTCTAAAAACTTTTTTATAATCTTTTAATTACCTACATTAAAACGTTTAGGGTATAATAATTTTTTTATTCATATCTGAAATAGAAAGGGAGAGAAAGAAAGAAGTTTTTAGAAATGTTAATTATTTACGTTCTAAGTTACAGGGATATACTAATAAATAGGGTACAAAAAGATAATTAAAATATTATATTTATTTAATTAAGAATGAGTAATACAACAAAATATATGTAATAGCTCGAAATATATAGAATATATCTATAACAGAATATAAAAGTAAAAATTTAAAAATCTATAAAAATCTATATATGCAATATGTGAACACAATAGATTTTGTGATCAAGCAGCCTGTGATTCATGTCATGCTGAGATCAGTCTGACGTTACAAGTAGTTATTGTTACTTAAAACTAAAACAAGTAAAATTTTCCGAGTATACATATAACACTATAGTTT
Source organism: Procambarus clarkii (assembly GCF_040958095.1). NCBI lineage: Eukaryota > Metazoa > Arthropoda > Malacostraca > Decapoda > Cambaridae > Procambarus > Procambarus clarkii. The sequence goes on from NC_091164.1 coordinate 37,561,051, forward strand.
TTCTATGACTAATAATAAAAATCTATTAATCAAAAGTTTAGGACTAATTAACTAAAAATAAAAATCTACAAGTGAATGTAAACACAGTCAAGTATAATATTCATGTAGAAAGAGAAAGAAAAAGAGAGAGAGAAGGAAAGAAAGAGAAAGAAAGAAAGGGAGAAAGAGAGAGAGAAAGAAAAGAAAAAACAGTCATGTATAATATTCATATTAGCACCATGCAATATAACTTAGATTAAGTAAAAATCTCAGACATTTTTAAATCAAATGAAATATGAGAGCCAGAGAGAGAGAGCGAGAGCCAGAGAGAGAGCGCCACAGAGCCAGAGAAATAGAGAGCCAGAGAGAGAGAGAGCGTGAGCCAGAGCCAGAGAGAGAGTCAGAGCCAGAGAGAGAGCCAGAGCCAGAGAGAGAGAGCCAGAGAGAGAGAGAGAGAGAGAGAGAGAGAGAGAGAGAGAGAGAGCCAGAGAGAGAGAGAGCCAGAGAGAGAGAGAGCCAGAGAGAGAGAGAGCCAGAGAGAGCGAGAGCCAGAGAGAGCGAGAGCCAGAGAGAGCGAGAGAGCCAGAGAGAGCGAGAGAGCCAGAGAGAGAGAGAGAGAGAGAGAGCCAGAGCCAGAGAGAGAGCCAGAGAGAAAGAGAGAGCCAGAGAGAGAGCCAAAGCCAGAGAGAGAGAGAGAGAGAGCCAGAGAGAGAGAGAGAGAGGGCCAGAGAGAGAGAGAGCCAGAGCCAGAGAGAGAGAGAGAGAGCCAGAGAGAGAGAGAGCGCCAGAGAGAGAGAGAGAGCCAGAGAGAGAGAGAGAGAGAGAGCAAGAGAGCCAGAGAGAGAGAGAGAGAGAGAGAGAGAGAGAGAGAGAGAGAGAGAGAGAGAGAGAGAGAGAGAGAGAGAGAGAGAGAGAGAGAGAGAGAGAGAGAGAGAGAGAGAGCCAGAGAGAGAGCCAGAGAGAGAGCGAGAGAAAGAGAGAAAGAAAGAGAAAGAAAGAGAGAGAGAGAGAGAGAGAGAGAGAGAGAGAGAGAGAGAGAGAGAGAGAGAGAGAGAGAGAGAGAGAGAGAGAGACAGACAGACAGAGACAGAAAGACACACACAACAAAAGAGGAGACAACAAAATTAAGGCAAGGAGAGAGAAGACAGAACAGAAACAACAGAGAGAGGAGAGAAATGAGAAATCATTGAAGAGAAGGGGAAGAGAAACACAAGATAAGAAAAAGATACAAGAAAAATATACAAGATAAAAATGACATAAATGAATACCACAAATATAAAAAGTAAAGGAAGAGAGAAGCTAGAAGAGCCAGGAAACGAGAGGTGTTAGAAGAGAGGAGGAAAGGAGAGATTAAAAGACAAGAAAAACAGGAGAGAAACGTAAAAGAAAAAAAAAGGGACATTTGTGAGGAGAGAAAATAAAGAGACCAGAGAAGACCATATATCAAGAGTGTGAGGATAAACACTTATATATTTTCTTAGTAGACATCCTCTGGCTCTTGTTGCCCCTCTTGTATACGAATTGTACTTGCAAGTTTTCCCTGAAAAGATATTAACAAAATTAATATTTAATTATTTATTTATATAAATTACACACACACAAACTTTATATATATATATATATATATATATATATATATATATATATATATATATATATATATATATATATATATATATATATATATATATATATATATATATATATATATATATATAGAGAGAGAGAGAGAGAGAGACCAGAGACCAATTATATATATATATATATATATATATATATATATATATATATATATATATATATATATATATATATATATATATATAATTTCGTAAACCTCACCCTGTAAACATTCATGTTTCTACATGTTAAACAAGCTACGAGGATGAGGGAAGGGGATGTTCCCTCCATGCTGGATATTATATTTACCAGGAAAGAGAAAGATATATTTATCATTCAGTACCTCCCTCCTTTGGTACCTCCCTTTTCCTCCTTTCAGTACCTCCCTCCTTTTACCCAAGTGACATGGTCACTTGGGTAAAAGTGACCATGTCTTTTTGGGAATAAAGTATGCAATGCATTATAATCTGGAAGAAAATGAGCTTGAAGCAGTTGAAAAACCTGACTTGTGGAGAGGTCATTATGGGGAACTCAGATATTTCCTTAAGGAATTTGACAAACACTTGCTGTTAGGACATGAAGTAAATGAGATGTATGTCAAGTTTTGTGAAATATATGATAATGGCACAACAAAATTTATACTAAAGCAGAGATGCAGAACTAGGAAAAGGGGAAAAATTGCCCAAACATAAAAGCAATACAAAGATGCGAGAAACAACAATAGCAGTAAGGAGAGGGGCAGAAAGACTATGACTTTCGGTCATATTCAACAACACAAATATACATACACACACACACATTATTGGAAAAAATTGGAATTGGAATATTGGAAAAAATAATTAAAACTAAATGGGTAGAACACCTGGAGAGAAATGATATAATTTCAGACAGACAGTATGGTTTTCGATTTGGAAGATCCTGTGTATCGAATTTACTCAGTTTCTATGATCGAGCAACAGATACATTACAGGAAAGAGATGGTTGGGTTGACTGCATCTATCTGGACCTAAAAAAGGCATTCGACAGAGTTCCACATAGAGAGGTTTTCTGGAAACTGGAAAATATTGGAGGGGTGACAGGTAAGCTTCTAACATGGATGAAAAATTTTTTGACTGATAGAAAAATGAGGGCAGTAATCAGAGGCAATGTATCGGACTGGAGAAATGTCACAAGTGGAGTACCACAGGGTTCAGTTCTTGCACCAGTGATGTTTATTGTCTACATAAATGATCTACCAGTTGGTATACAGAATTACATGAACATGTTTGCTGATGATGCTAAGATAATAGGAAGGATAAGAAATTTAGATGATTGTCATGCCCTTCAAGAAAACCTGGATAAAATAAGTATATGGAGCACCACTTGGCAAATGGAATTTAATGTTAATAAATGCCATGTTATGGAATGTGGAACAGGAGAACATAGACCCCACACAACCTATACATTATGTGAGAAATCTTTAAAGAATTCTGATAAAGAAAGAGATCTAGGGGTGGTTCTAGATAGAAAACTATCACCTGAGGACCACATAAAGAATATTGTGCGAGGAGCCTATGCTACGTTTTCTAACTTTAGAATTGCGTTTAAATACATGGATGGTGATATACTAAAGAAATTGTTCATGACTTTTGTTACGCCAAAGCTAGAATATGCAGCTGTTGTGTGGTGCCCAACAACAGAAGTTGGCCCATATCTTAAGAAGCACATCAACAAACTGGAAAAGGCGCAAAGACATGCTACTAAGTGGCTCCCAGAACTGAAGGGCAAGAGCTACGAGGAGAGGTTAGAGGCATTAAATATGCCAAAACTAAAAGACAGAAGAAAGAGGTGATATGATCACTACATACAAAATAGTAACAGGAATTGATAAAATCGACATGGAAGATTTCCTGAGACCTGGAACTTCAAGAACAGGAGGTCATAGATTGAAACTAGCTTAACACAGATGCTAAAGAAATATAAGAAAATTCACTTTCGCAAATAGAGTGGTAGACGTTTGGAACAAGTTAGGTGAGAAGGTGGTGGAGGCCAAGACTGTCAGTAGTTTCAATACAATACAATACAATACAATACAATTTTATTTAGGTAAGGTACAAACATACAATAAATATTTACAAGGATTGTTTGACTTATAGGTATAGCTAGTACATACAATGCCTAAAGCCACTATTACGCAAAGCGTTTCGGGCATGATAAACTTAAATGACAAGCTTAATACTAATTGAGCATAATGAGTAGAATGAAAACAAGAAATGAAAACATAGATGAAAAAGCAGCACAAATACAATAATGTCGACAAACAGCGCTCTTTAAAGAAAAAAACAGACATTGGTTGACAATAGAAGGGTAAGGTAAGTTACAGGGAATTTATTAGGTATAGCTTCGCTTTTAACTTAAACTGGTTGAGAGAGGTTCAGTCTTTAAGATGGTTGGGAAGGTCATTCCTCATTCTGGGCCCTTTGATTTGTAGAGCATTTCTAGTTTGATTAAGTCGTACTCTAGGAATATCAAAACTGTATTTATTTCTGGTGTGATGCTCATGGGTTCTGATACAACCTTCTATGAAGCTTTTGAGATCAGGATTGGCATTATACTTTAGCGTTTTATATATGTATAATACACATGAGAGAATGTGCAGTGACTTAATGTCTAACATATTCAGAGATTTAAGTAGGGGTACCGAGTGATGTCTGGGGCCAGAATTGGATATTGTCCTAATAGCAGCTTTGTGTTGAGTAATTAGAGGACGTAAGTGATTTTGGGTAGTAGAGCCCCAAGCACAAATACCATAGTTGAGATATGGATAGATAAGGGAGTAATAGAGAGTCACCAGGGCAGGGCGTGGTACATAATATCTGATCTTAGAAAGAATGCCCACAGTTTTTTAAACTTTTTTTGATATGTTTAGAATGTGTCCCTGGAAATTAAGCTTGTGGTCAATGAGAATGCAAAGGAATTTGCCATCTAATTTGTTACAAATTTGGGTATTGTTTATTTTGAGATTTATTTGATTAGAGGATTTATTGCCAAACAGAATATAAAAGGTTTTGTCAATGTTAAGGGTGAGTTTGTTGGCAGTTAGCCACAGATGGACTTTATTTAGCTCAGTATTTACTGTGGCATTTAGAGCAAGGGGATCAGGACTGGAGTAAATGAAGGTTGTGTCGTCAGCAAATAGAATTGGTTTGAGGTGTTGGGAGGCATTTGGAAGGTCATTAATGTAGATGAGAAAGAGGAGAGGGCCAAGTATGCTGCCCTGGGGGACACCAATGTTGATGGGTAGGGTGGGAGAAATTGTATTATTCACAGAAACATATTGGAGCCTGTCAGTAAGGTAGGATTTGAGGTATTGTAGGGAGTGTCCTCTGACTCCATAATGATGTAATTTAAGAAGAAGGTTTTGGTGGTTGACAGTGTCAAAAGCTTTACGCAGGTCCACAAACAACCCAACAGAGAACTCATTTTTATCAAGAGCTGTATGAATCGAGTTAAGCATACTAATAAGTGCATCGTTAGTGCTTTTTTTGGGTCTGAAGCCATATTGGCAAGGGCTAAGTATATTGAGTTTGGCTAGATATGAGTAAAGCTGCTTATAGATTAGTTTTTCAAATTTTTTTTACAAGTTTGGAAGGATAGATATAGGTCTGTAGTTGTTAACATTTGTGAGATTACCACATTTGTGGACAGGCGTTACTCTCGCTTTTTTTAAAATATCTGGGAAGGTTTGGAGTTCAAGTGACTTGTTGAAGAGCAAAGCAATAGCAGGGGCTAAAGATCTGGAGGCTTTTTTGTAAATTAAAGTTGGTATCTCCTCAAGGGCACCAGACTTGGTTTTAAGGGAAAGGATTATCTCATTGACGTCAGTGGAATTAATAGGCTTTAGGTACAGAGACTGTGGATAGTTACCTGAAAGATAGTCATTAATGTCTGTACTGGAAGATGGAATATCATTTGCAAGGGATGAACCAATGGAAGAGAAGAACCTATTGAACTCAGTAGCAGAATCAGAGGCTGAAAGCTGACCATCGTTATTAGACAGGAGAGTCGGTTTGTTATTTAAAGACTTCTTTGATCCCAATATTTGAGAAATTGTTCTCCAAGTTTGTTTAATGTTGCTCTTTATTTGGGTAAATTTATCTTCGTAGTATTTAGTTTTGGCTCGTCTAATTATCTTAGACAGCAATAATGAGTAATTCTTTGAGAATTCTTTGGAGACAATTCCTAACCTATACTTCTTCTCAAGGTCATGTTTTTTATTAATAGATTTAGGTATTCCCTTTCCAAGCCAGGGATTGTTAAGCCTTTTGGTTGTGACTTGTTTTGTAAGCATAGGACAGTGGGTATTATAAAGGCTAAGAGTTTTTTGAAGAAAAGATTGCACTGCTAGGTTGACGTCCACTATGTTACCTAACTCGGACTCCCAGTGACATTATCAGCAGCAGTTATAAAATTGTCTATAGCAGTTTCATTGTGTAGTCTAAAACGTATCACTCTTGACTCAAGAGGTGGTTTGCTAATGTTAGTTAAGAGAAATGTAGGGTAATGATCTGTAGTGCTATCGGTGATTATACCTGAAGTAAGCGGAGAGGTTATGTTTGTCCAGATGTGATCGAGCGTCGTGGCAGTGCTATCAGTGATTCTAGTAGGTCTAGTGATTAAGGGTATGAGGAAGCAGGAATTCATACAGTTGAGGAAGCTAACAGCAGTGGGGTGTTCAGGCTCGCAGAGGTCAATATTTAAGTCCCCTGCGATAATTAGGTGGTTTTTGTTCAGTCTGTTATCAAGTATAAGCGTTATATGACAAAGAGTGCTGGGAAGACGGTCTCATCCTGTAACTACACTAAGGTAATTACACACACACTATATATATATATATATATATATATATATATATATATATATATATATATATATATATATATATATATATATATATATATATATATATATATATATATATATATATATATATATATATATATGTCGTACCTAATAGCCAGAACGCACTTCTCAACCTAATATGCAAGGCCCGATTTGCCTAATAAGCCAAGTTTTCATGAATTAATGTTTTTTCGACAACCTAACCTACCTAACCTAACATTTTCGGCTACCTAACCTAACCTAACCTATAAAGATAGGTTAGGTTAGGTTAGGTAGGGTTGGTTAAGTTCGGTCATATATCTACGTTAATTTTAACTCCAATAAAAAAAAATTGACCTCATATAAAATGAAATGGGTAGCTTTATCATTTCATAAGAAAAAAATTTGAGAAAATATAATAATTCATGAAAACTTGGCTTATTAGGCAAATCGGGCCCTGCATAGTAGGCTGAGAAGTGCGTTCTGGCTATTAGGTACGACATATATATATATATATATATATATATATATATATATATATATATATATATATATATATATATATATATATATATATATATATATATATATATATATATATATATATATATATGTCGTACCTAGTAGCCAGAACGCACTTTTCAGCCTACTATGCAAGGCCCGATTTGCCTAATAAGCCAAGTTTTCATGAATTAATATATTTTCTCTATTTTTTTTCTTATGAAATGATAAAGCTATCCATTTCATTATGTATGAGGTCAATGCTTTTTTTATTGAAGTTAAAATTAATATAGATATATGAGCGAACCTAACCAACCCTTCCTAACCTATCTTTATAGGTTAGGTTAGGAAGCTGAAAATGTTAGGTTAGGTAGTCGAAAAAACATTAATTCATGAAAACTTGGCTTATTAGGCAAATCAGGCCTTGCATAGTAGGCTGAGATGTGCGTTCTGGCTAGTAGGTACGACACATTATATATATATTTATATATATATTTATTTATTAATATATATATATATATATATATATATATATATATATATATATATATTTATATATATATATATATATATATATATATATATATATATATATATATATATATATATATATCGGACAATTAGTAAAAAAAAAAAAAAAAAAAAAAAATTAAATTATTTTACCTTGTACCTAGATCCACCAGGCCTGTTTGGTGCATGTTTCAGTACTTCAGAAATCTGGAACGTCACATTCTCCTCCTCAACTTGTGGATGTGCGTTGATAGATGATTCTGTAAAATTAAGTATTTTATATAATAATAAATTCAGTATAACAATAATATTCTGTAAAATTAAAAGTAATTTATACATCAATCAGATAAAACTCTCCAGAGATGGTGATACACAACATATAAAGGACAAGTTTCAGAACAAAATATGCATTTAGGAATAAGGTTTTGTACATGTAGGTAGCACATGAGAAAATAAGTGGAAGGTGATCAAGTTTATATTAACATGTTAATGGCTTTGTTAAGGCTTTGCAAGAATGAAAAAATATTAATAATATAATATCACCTACCAATTAATTGTACATCATTTATAAGTCAATTATTTGCATTATTATTATTCAATACTAATGATATAGAAATGCATTTTGTAATCTACTATTTATGCAAGTATTAAGCACAGGATCATGAAATAAACTGCAAAATACTGTAATGGATAAACCAATTAAGTTTACATTTTCCTATAGATAAGTCAGTCAGTTCTATTAGCAGCAGAGAACAATTATGCCCAACCTCTATTAAATGAAACAATCTTAAGAGCAAGTGATAGAAATATAATCATTTATGCTTGGGAAAATATTATGGAATGGTTCCAAATATGAAAAATATTAAGTTTTTTGGTTAAAATTTTTTAACTTAAAATTTAAATTTTTAAGTGAATTTTAAACTTTAAAAAAATTATTAAATTTTTTGGTTACTTACTTAAAATAACATTATATAGTTCTTGTTTTTGTAGAAATGCCAATTTCTTCTTTTGCCCTTCCAGACTGTATAGTGACCACAGGCAGTTTGTTCATATCTTCATTATTCTTCGAACCGTGGTTGCACAATCAGACCCACGTACACTGGTTAAAAGCAACACCTAAAAGCAACAACAAAAATGTAGTACACTGACGAATTTTGAATATATATATATATATATATTTATATATATATATACATATATATATATATATATATATATATATATATATATATATATATATATATATATATATATATATATATATATATATATATATATATATATATATATATATATATATGCCTAAGGCACAACTCGTATACAACTTTAGAACACTTTCCCACCAGGAGACTCGAACCCTAGCCAGCACAGAAGCCTTCCAGCAACTGGCATAACAGGTACGCCTTAACCCTCTCCACCACCTGCTCAGACCCTTAAAAGAGATGGTAATTTCGGAGTATTTAAATACCCCAAAGATCAACACCTCCCAAGAGCACCAGAGCAAGTGAGGGGTCATTTATACGTTAATTTCATCAAGTCCCTGTTAATATGGGAAGACACAGTGTCTCTGCTTAAGGCAAAACTCTCCTAAACACGAGAGTGAAGTATACAACTTTAGAACACTTTCCCACCAGGAGACTCGAACCCTAGCCAGCACAGAAGCCTTCCAGCAACTGGCATAACAGGTACGCCTTAACCCTCTCCACCACCTGCTCAGACCCTTAAAAGAGATGGTAATTTCGGAGTATTTAAATACCCCAAAGATCAACACCTCCCAAGAGCACCAGAGCAAGTGAGGGGTCATTTATACGTTAATTTCATCAAGTCCCTGTTAATATGGGAAGACACAGTGTCTCTGCTTAAGGCACAACTCTCCTAAACACGAGAGTGAAGTTTACAACTTTAGAACACTTTCCCACCAGGAGACTCGAACCCTAGCCAGCACAGAAGCCTTCCAGCAACTGGCATAACAGGTACGCCTTAACCCTCTCCACCATTATATTAACTATAATAAATTAACGTATAAATGACCCCTCACTTGCTCTGGTGAGGGGTCATTAAGGGGTTATGCCAGTTGCTGGAAGGGCCATGCATATTAGGCTGAAAAGTGCGTTCTGGCTACTAGGTACGACATATATATATATATATATATATATATATATATATATATATATATATATATATATATATATATATATATATATATATATATATATATATATATATATATATATATATATGTCGTACCTAGTAGCCAGAACTCACTTCTCAGCCTACAATTCAAGGCCCGATTTGCCTAATAAGCCAAGTTTTCCTGAATTAATATATTTACTATAATTTTTTTTCTTATGAAATGATAAAGCTACCCTTTTCACTATGTATGAGGTCATTTTTTTTTTTATTGGAGTTAAAATTAACGTAGATATATGACCGAACCTAACCAACCCTACCTAACCTAACCTAACATATATATATAGGTAAGGTTAGGTTAGGTAGCCAAAAAAAGCTAGGTTAGGTTAGGTTAGGTAGGTTAGGTAGACGAAAAAACATTAATTCATGAAAACTTGGCTTATTAGGCAAATCGGGCCTTGAATAGTAGGCTGAGAAGTGCGTTCTGGCTATTAGGTACGACATATATATATATATATATATATATATATATATATATATATATATATATATATATATATATATATATATATATATATATATATATATATATATATATGTATGCCATATACATATATAAGCTATGTTTTATGCTACAACTTGGCTGATAATAAAGCCATTCACAACTGCAGGCCTAATAAAAAAAGGAGGTGGCATAGCAATATCTTACAAAGATACCTTCATCTACAATAGTGTCATTTGTAATAGAGACGACTATTGTGAATATACCTTTGCCAAGTTCTCCAGTAAATCCCTTAAATCCTCCTTGACTATAAGTGCCATCTATAGATTTCCCAATACCAACATAGCTTCATTCTCAGATAACGTAAGGAATCTTATCATAAATAACAATCTCAACCAAAATCAAACCAACTTAGTGGTTTGTAATGGTGAACAAAACATGCAGATACTTATATATAACCTGTGAATAGAGTGTAATAACAGCAAAACTATTTGTTTATTGTTTTATGACCATAATAATTGAATCACTAATATGATTCACTAATATATAATCCTAATAATAATCACTAATATATAATCCATTGAGCATGCTGCATCTCTTTCAGTCTCTTTGCAATTTGAACAAGAGGGTTTTTAATTGATCGAACCATATTCTTAAAGTAAAGTAAATGAGATGTATTCCATATTTTGCAAAATATACGATGAAGATATACGAATCACAGCATCTCCATAACCCCAGACAACATGGTTTCAGAACAAGAGTTACAAGAGTTGTTACATTCTTGTACAGCCACTAGTACGCGTAGCGTTTCGGGCAAGTCCTTAATCCTATGGTCCCTGGAATACGATCCCCTGCCGCGAAGAATCGTTTTTTCATCCAAGTACACATTTTACTGTTGCGTTAAACAGAGGCTACAGTTAAGGAATTGCGCCCAGTAAATCCTCCCCGGCCAGGATACGAACCCATGACATAGCGCTCGTGGAACGCCAGGCGAGTGTCTTACCACTACACCACGGAGACTGCTAAAGAACAGGGCGCTCTTGCCTATCACAGTTGCTGGACCACTCTGACATGGCACTAGATGCCATGGAAGACAAACAAAACGCTGATGTAATTTACACAGATGTCGCAAAAGCCTTTGACAAATGTGACCATTGTGTTATTGCACATAAAATGCGTTCAAAAGGAATTACCGGAAAAATTGGCTAATTTCTTAGCTCTATCATGCATTCGGAGGCCAACATGAGATGGAGACCACATGAAATGGACTCTGTTACCATCCTTAATAATTTTGTTGTATTTGTGTCTAGCTTCGGACACGAGCATGTTACAACAGAGCATCAATATGGCTTAAGACGTTGAGCTTTGCCTCAAAACAAAGCTGGGACTGATCTCTAATTTGCTCCTTTGATGGAAAGGGAGGGATTAAAATTGAAAAGTGTGTAATTTCCTACAGTACAGGAAAGTGATATTGTTGTCTCTCTTGGTACAAATTATAAATCTGATACTTTCTGAGTTCAGTTCCAATTTTATTTATCTATTTGAAACAATGTTTACATTCTATAAAGAAATTCTGGAGGGCTTCTGTGCAAGGGTTAGGATGAGATAGCCTAAGCATTTTTATACCAATTTGACAGTTAATTTTAGTAACACGATAAACAACGCTCGTAATATTAAGTTCCTTTCTCATATTAAGTATCTTTGTGGTACGAAGGCACCCAAGGATTATCCTCAAGGCTTTGTCTGCAATTTTTCAAGCCCTCCAAGCTTTCTTTCAGGATGCCTTAAAGTTAGTTTAGTTCATTTATTATGCACCCCATACCCATCTTGTGGGCGGTAGTGGAAAGGGTTACAGAGGCACATAATGGGCTCAGGGACTGAACCCCACAATTCATTTAGCTCAGCAAGTTACAATCTTGATGAGCTAGTTACAAAATTCAGTATAAGTCGTCACATCAACAATGGGTTCGAGATCGACCACAAGTACAGTTTCTAAATTAAGCAACTGACATATGTGGAGAGCTAGTGTTACAATTGATATGTTTGTCCTGCACACCGCCCCCCATCCAGTGGGCAGCGGTGGATATGTTACAATCACTTAGTTACTACCTACAGTTAGCAAACTGGGGATATTTGGCTAAAATTTCTGGTAGCAGATCATTTTGAATGAAATATTTACATATCGTTGGTACATTGGTTATATAATTGTCTCTGAATTCACTATCACATAGTGACAGAGGGTGTGCGAACAATTTTGTTGACACAGTTTGGTCAGATCTACATCAGCAGATAATGAGAATTCCCAGAAATACTTGTAACCGAGTCTAAGCCGAGCAGTAGTAACATCTTTTTTTTTTTTTTTTTTTTTTTTTTTTTTTTTTTTTTTCAGATATATACAAGAGTTGTTACATTCTTGTACAGCCACTAGTACGCGTAGCGTTTCGGGCAAGTCCATAATCCTATGGTTCCTGGAATACGATCCCCTGCCGCGAAGAATCGTTTTTTCATCCAAGTACACATTTTACTGTTGCGTTAAACAGGGGCTACAGTTAAGGAATTGCGCCCAGTAAATCCTCCCCGGCCAGGATACGAACCCACGACATAGCGCTCGCGGAACGCCAGGCGAGTGTCTTACCACTACACCACGGAGACTGTAAATCTAGAAGTCTACTGATTTTTTTGGATGAACCATAGATGTGTGGCTTCTCTTGCATGATAGTACTGGACGAAAGTTAATCGCCCCAAACACTTTCGCGTTTTGGGCAAGTTACCCCTCCACACTCTCCAGTTTTTTTTAGACATTCCCTGGTAGTGTGCGGAAGTACTGAAAAGTGTATACTCTTTTCAACTTTGTCACCTTAATTCTCGTCCTATGTCTTTCATTTTGGTATCAATGCGTTCGCAATAGAATTCCCAACAGAACTAAGTGCATATAATGTCAAAGACAGCAGCGCGCTCCACCCGCCGACAAGATGAATGTAGGCCAAAGGTACCAGAAAAAGAAAGCTGAGCCACCCTCAGGCAACTCTCATTACATTAGAGAGCGTGATAATACTGAAAAGTGTATATACCCTTTTCAACTTTGTTACCTCGTATTCTCATCCTAGGTTTTTCAATTTGGTATCAATGTGTTCGCAATAGAATTCTCTACAGGACTAAAGGCATATAAACTCCAAAAGCCCGGCTTACCATCAGCAACAAACAGAGTAAGCGAGAGTGTGTTACCAGGGAGCGCACAAGAGCGATAAAATGTATACACGCTTTCATTTTGGTCACCCCAATTTTCATCCTAGGTCTTTTATTTTGGTATCAATGTGTTAGCAATAGAATTATCTACAGGTTTAAATGCATATAAACTCCAAAAGCAAGGTGTACCATCCGCACAAAACAGAGAAAGTGAGAGAAAGTAACCCGGGAGCACTCTAGTGCTATGTAATGTGAACACTCTTTTCACTTTGGTTACCTCAATTCTCGTCATATGTCTTTCATTTTGGTATCAATGTGTTCGCAATTGTATCTGCTGGCATTTTACCCTTTGCTTGGATCTGAAGGGTTTTAGGCTCACCACGATGCAATCTGATAGTACCGCAGGTGTATATACCTATCTTCAAGCAGCAATTCACTCATTCAAACCGACTTATAATAGTTATCCATATATAAATGGTAATCTTTGTTCTACCTGTCCTATTCTACCTGTTAACCTGTCATATGAAGAAAGATTGTCAAAGCTTATATTACATTCTCTAGAAAAGCGAAGAATTAGGAGTGACATATAGTAGAGGTGCACAATGGGACGAATGGACATAACAAAGGGGACATTAATGGGGTATTAAAAGTAGCAACACAAGACAGAACTCGAAACAAAGTGTAAAAATTGGAAAAATTTAGATTTAGGAAAGAACTGCATGGGTAAATACACTGGGTTTGTACCTTAAGGTTCATGTATGCAATATTACAGAGTTCCAGTTAGCTCCCATGCATGCAATCAATTTATGTTATGTTTATGTTTTTTATGTTAAAATGTTTTTGATGATTTGTTTGTATATTTTCATAAGTAAAGCATGCTTACTGTCTTATTCCAAGTTTTATGATAACTTTGCAAGGTTTAAAACATAAAGTTCAACATATATTCTGGTTTTCATACAGGAATTATATGTTAATATAACATCATAATAATGTAATGATGTCGTGTAAATAACGTTATACTGACGTCATATAAATGTTATATTTATGTTATAAGAACGTAAATTGGATAAGTTTACATAAAGTAAACAAAAAAAACTAAATGTTGACTGAAAATTATTTATTCTTAAATATAAAGCATGAAAACATTATAATACCATAGCATTCACTATTATTTTTAAATTTTAACATAAATCTTAAAAAACTGTCTCAAGAATAAATGTTTTTAGTTATATCCTTTGGTTTTAAGAATGTCAGATATACGTATTTATGTCAAAAGTTACAGTATTACCTTTGTGGCACCATTTAAAAACGTCCACAAAAGTTCTGTGTTTGCTGGGGATACTCCTTACATTGACAACACTAATTTTTTTGCCATTTCGGACACCAGTTTTGGACGTTTCGCTTATGTGTACGTGTTCAATATTAAATCGACTATATAATGCTCTTAATAATTAAATTATTATAAATTAAATAATTAAATTATTTATTAAAAATAAATACTTAAAAAATGTATTATGTATGTTGTATTAAAAATTAAAAATACGGATGTACACTATTTCACTCGGAGATATTTGCATATTACGAATTATAATCTGAAAATATATACATATAACAATGTATATCCATGAATGAAAAATCAAACAGGAAATTACTTAAGCACTTGCGTGATAATCAACACGTCATAATATACTTTGGCTGATATGTTCATCAACATGGAAGTGCTTAAGTTTTTTCCTTTCATAATTTTCCTTTGTGGTTATACATTGTCTTCAACTCTACATTGTCATACTATTCATTACGTGTTAATTTTTTCATGAAGCCTGTGAGGTGCGGATAAAAGATAAACTTATAGCTAGTTTTTTTACTTACTCTTTGTAATTCTTCATACAGAATATCGTAGAATTATATAGAATAGGGTAGCAGCACAATGCTGCGTATACCTAAGGTTATCAATGAAAAAAAGGGATTTATATACACACACACAAATATATATATATATATATATATATATATATATATATATATATATATATATATATATATATATATATATATATATATGTATATATATATATATATATATGTCGTACCTAGTAGCCAGAACTCACTTCTCAGCCTACTATGCAAGGCTCGATTTGCCTAATAAGCCAAGTTTTCATGAATTCATTGTTTTTCGACTACCTAACCTACCTAACCTAACCTAACCTAACTTTTTCGGCTACCTAACCTAACCTAACCTATAAAGATAGGTTAGGTTAGGTTAGGTAGGGTTGGTTAGGTTCGGTCATATATCTACTTTAATTTTATCTCCAATAAAAATCAATTGACCTCATACATAATGAAATGGGTAGCTTTATCATTTCATAAGAAAAAAATTAGAGAAAATATATTAATTCAGGAAAACTTGGCTTATTAGGCAAATCGGGCCTTGCATAGTAGGCTGAAAAGTGAGTTCTGGCTACTAGGTACGACATATATATATATATATATATATATATATATATATATATATATATATATTCATATATATATACATATATATATACATATATATATATATACATATATATATACATATCTATATATACATATATATATATATATATATATATATATATATATATATATATATATATATATATATATATATATATATATATATATATATATGTCGTACCTAGTAGCCAGAACGCACTTCTCAGCCTACTATGCAAGGCCCGATTTGCCTAATAAGCCAAGTTTTCCTGAATTAATATATTTTCTCTAATTTTTTTCTTATGAAATGATAAAGCTACCCATTTCATTATGTATGAGGTCTTTTTTTTTATTTGAGTTAAAATTAACGTAGATATATGACCGAACCTAACCAACCCTACCTAACCCAACCTAACCTATCTTTATAGGTTAGGTTAGGATAGGTAGCCGAAAAAGTTAGGTTAGTTTAGGTTAGGTAGGTTAGGTAGTCGAAAAACAATTAATTCATGAAAACTTGGCTTATTAGGCAAATTGGGCCTTGAATAGTAGGCTGAGAAGTGCGTTCTGGCTACTAGGTACGACATATGTCTATATATATATATATATATATATATATATATATATATATATATATATATATATATATATATATATATATATATATATATATATATATATATATATATATATATATATATATATATGTATATATATATATATATATATATATATATATATATATATATATATATATATATATATATATATATATATATATATATATATATATCGTACATAGTAGCCAGAACGCTCTTCTCAGCCTACTATGCAAGGCCCGATTTGCCTAATAAGCCAAGTTTTCATGAATTAATGTTTTTTCGACTACCTAACCTACCTAACCTAACCTAACATAATTTTTTTTGGCTACCTAACCTATAAAGATAGGTTAGGTTAGGTTAGGTAGGGTTGGTTTGGTTCGGTCATATATCTACGTTAATTTTTACCCCAATAAAAAAAAATTGACTTCATACTTAATGAAATGGGTAGCTTTATCATTTCATAAGAAAAAAATTTGAGAAAATATATTAATTCATGAAAACTTGGCTTATTAGGCAAATTGGGCCTTGCATAGCAGGCTGAGAAGTCCGTTCTGGCTACTAGGTACGACATATATATATATATATATATATATATATATATATATATATATATATATATATATATATATATATATATATATATATATATATATATATATATATTAGTATATTTTGGTAGCAGTCTTTCCTGTAACAGTCATGGAAAGGAGCGGAGGTTTCCACATTGCAGTCTACACTAAGGAAACAAACATAGGAATGTGCCTAAATGCCAACAGTGACTGCCTAGACAAGTACAAGAGGAGTGTTGTTAATGCTTATGTCGACCGTGCCCTCAGCCACAGCTCAGGATTGAAGCAAGTCAATGAAGAACTCTGTAGGGTAAGGCAGGTCCTAGTCAACAACGGCTTCTCCAATGGTTTCGTTGAAGACATCATAAGAAGGAAGGTGAAACGTCATGCAACCTCTGAAAAGACAACTAACACAACACCTATACCCCTTATTAGACTATTTTACAGGAACTTCATTTCCACAGCTCATAAAATGGAGGAAAGGGTCCTGAAAGATATTGTTAATAGAAACGTTATCCCTACAGACAAAAATCAGAAGATACAACTGACGATTTACTATAAAAAAAAAACGGCCAGCCTACTCATGAGAAACTCTCCAGACACAAAGCAGAACACTTTAAAAGAGACCAACGTCGTCTTTGCCTTCAAATGCCCACTTGGGGACTGTAAGCCTCAAAGAACTCAGTATATAGGCAAGACAACAACATCTCTTTAGAGGCGATTAACGATGCATAAGCAACAGGGCTCCATTAAGGAACATATAATCTCTTCCCACAACCAAACCATCACCAGAGAAATCTTAGCAAACAACACAGAAATCATCGATAGATACAGCGATAGCAGGCGGCTTGACATCTGCTAGGCACTACACATCAAGAAGTCAACACCAGCAGTCAACAGCCAATTAATGCACAACTATATTCTACCCACTTCAAGACTCCGTTCCAATATAGAAGCATCAAGAAATATGGGCCAATAGGCCCTCTGCAGTTACTTCTATTCTTACCATCAATTTACCCAATTAATACCCATTGTTTCGTGTTCTGTCTTATGTTGAAAGTTTTGTTCACCTCATCCAAAACTGTTATAACATATCACCTCACCCAAAATGAGGGTATAAAATAAAATGCATGCTGTTTAAATCATAGTATAGTAAGAACTCTGTTTAGTGTTTGCAGGTTATAGTTGTGTGTATGTAAACTAAAAGTCTTTGAAAATGTAATAAGTTATTATGAAATGCGTTCAAGTGTCGCGTCAGACTAGAAATAAAAATGAATTTTGCAGAATTGATTTTTCAATTACCATCAACAGTGAAAAGAAATATAAGAAATATTGAGAAAATTTGTGTTAGAATTATTAATCTTACTTTTTCGGTCATATTTAATATATATATATATATATATATATATATATATATATATATATATATATATATATATATATATATATATATATATATATATATATATATATACATATATATCTTCGCCAGCTTCAGAGTCAAGGGTTCCGAGTCTGTCGTGTCTGTGGGTGCAGTCTATAGAATTCCTAACACTGATGTGTCGGAATTCAACTCAAACCTTAGAAATCTAATACTTGATAACAGACTGAACAAAAACCACCTAATTATCGCAGGGGACTTTAATATTGACCTCTGCGAGCCTGAACACCCTACTGCTGTTAGCTTCCTCAACTGTATGAATTCCTGCTTCCTCATACCCTTAATCACTAGACCTACTAGAATCACTGATAGCAATGCAACGACTAGATCACATCTGGACAAACATAACCTCTCCGCTTACTTCAGGTATAATCACTGATAGCACTACAGACCATTACCCCACATTTCTCTTAACTAACATATTAGCAAACCACCTCTAGAGTCAAGAGAGATACGTTTTAGACTGCACAATGAAACTGCTATAGACAATTTTGTAACTGCTGCTGATAATGTCAACTGGGAGTCTGAGTTAGGTAACATAGAGGACATCAACCTAGCAGTGCAATCTTTTCTTCAAAAAACTTTTAGCCTTTATAACACCCACTGTCCTATGCTTACAAAACAAGTCACAACCAAAAGGCTTAACAATCCCTGGCTTACAAAGGGAATACTTAAATCTATTAATAAAAAACATGACCTTGAGAAGAAGTATAGGTTAGGAATTGTCTCCAAAGAATTCTCAAAGAATTACTCATTATTGCTATCTAAGATAATTAGACGAGCCAAAACTAAATACTACGAAGATAAATTTACCCTAATAAAGAGCAACATTAAACAAACTTGGAGCACAATTTCACA
The DNA here is from genome assembly GCF_040958095.1 of Procambarus clarkii. Taxonomy (NCBI): domain Eukaryota; kingdom Metazoa; phylum Arthropoda; class Malacostraca; order Decapoda; family Cambaridae; genus Procambarus; species Procambarus clarkii. The sequence goes on from NC_091164.1 coordinate 37,580,281, forward strand.
AATATTGGGATCAAAGAAGTCTTGAAATAACAAACCGACTCTCCTGTCTAATAACGATGGTCAGCTTTCAGCCTCTGATTCTGCTATTGAGTTCAATAGGTTCTTCTCTTCCATTGGTTCATCCCTTGCAAATGATATTCCATCTTCCAGTACTGACATTAAGGACTATCTTACAGGTAACTATCTACAGTCTCTGTACCTAAAGCCTATTAATTCCACTGACGTCAATGAGATAATCCTTTCCCTTAAAACCAAGTCTAGTGCCCTTGAGGAGATACCAACTTTAATTTACAAAAAAAGCCTCCAGATCTTTAGCCCCTGCTATTGCTTTGCTCTTCAACAAGTCACTTGAACTCCAAACCTTTCCAGATATTCTAAAAAAAGCGAGAGTAACGCCTGTCCACAAATGTGGTGATCTCACAGATGTTAACAACTACAGACCTATATCAATCCTGCCAAACTCGTCAAAAATTTTTGAAAAACTAATCTATAAGCAGCTTTACTCATATCTAGCCAAACTCAATATACTTAGCCCTTGCCAATATGGCTTCAGACCCAAAAAAAGCACTAACGATGCACTTATTAGTATGCTTAACTCGATTTATACAGCTCTTGATAAAAATGAGTTTCCTGTTGGGTTATTTGTGGACCTGCGTAAAGCTTTTGATACTGTCAACCACCAAAACCTTCTTCTTAAATTACATCATTATGGAGTCAGAGGACACTCCCTACAATACCTCAAATCCTATCTTACTGACAGGCTCCAATATGTTTCTGTGAATAATACAATTTCTCCCACCCTACCCATCAACATTGGTGTTCCTCAGGGCAGCATACTTGGCCCTCTCCTCTTTCTCATCTACATTACTGACCTTCCAAATGCCTCCCAACACCTCAAACCAATTCTATTTGCTGACGACACAACCTTCATTTACTCCAGTCCTGATCCCCTTGCTCTAAATGCCACAGTAAATACTGAGCTAAATTAAGTCCATCTTTGGCTAACTGCCAACAAACTCACCCTTAACATTGACAAAACTTTCTATATTCTGTTTGGCAATAAATCCTCTAATCAAATAAATCTCAAAATAAACAATACCCAAATTTGTAACAAATTAGATGGCAAATTCCTTGGCATTCTCATTGACCACAAGCTGAATTTCCAGGGACACATTCTAAATATATCAAAAAAAGTTTCAAAAACTGTGGGCATTCTTTCTAAGATCAGATATCATGTACCACGCCCTGCCCTAGTGACTCTCTATTACTCCCTTATCTATCCACATCTTAACTATGGTATTTGTGCTTGGGGCTCTACTACCCAAAATCACTTACTTCCTCTAATTACTCAACACAAAGCTGCTATTAGGACAATATCCAACTCTGGCCCCAGACATCACTCGGTACCCCTACTCAAATCTCTGAATATGTTAGACATTAAGTCACTGCACATTCTCTCATGTGTATTATACATATATAAAACGCTAAACTATAATGCCAATCCTGATCTCAAAAGCTTCATAGAAGGTTGTAACAGAACCCATGAGCACCACACCAGAAATAAATACAGTTTTGATATTCCTAGAGTACGACTTAATCAAACTAGAAATGCTCTACAAATTAAGGGGCCCAGAATGTGGAATGACCTTCCCAACCATGTTAAAGACTGAACCTCTCTCAACCAGTTTAAGATAAAAACGAAGCTATACCTAATAAATTCCCTGTAACCTACCTTACCCTTCTATTGTCAACCAATGTCTGTTTTTTTTAAAGAGCGCTGTTTGTCGACATAATTGTATTTGTGCTGCTTTTTCAGCTATGTTTTCATTTCTTGTTTTCATTCTACTCATTATGCTCAATTAGTATTAAGCTTGTCATTTAAGTTCCTCATGCCCGAAACGCTTTGCGTAATAGTGGCTTTAGGCATTGTATGTACTAGCTCTACCTATAAGTCAACCAATCTTTGTAAAAAATTTATTGTATGTATGTACCTTACCTAAATAAACATTTTATATTATTTTATTTTTATTTTATTTTTATATATATATATATATATATATATATATATATATATATATATATATATATATATATATATATATATATATATATATATATATATATATATATATATATATAAATATATATATATATATATATATATATATATATATATATATATATATATATATATATATATAAATATATATATATATATATATATATATATATATATATATATATATATATATATATATATATATATATATATATATATATATATATATGCAGAATAACCACATGTGAAAAATAGAAAATGCTTAACGCGTTTTCGGCTAATTCGCCTTCATCAGAGCAAAGTAGAATGATTCTACTTTGCTCTGATGAAGGCGAATTAGCCGAAAACGCGTTAAGCATTTTCTATTTTTCACATGTGGTTATTCTGCATACTTGGATCAGTGTTTTTGTGATCATTGCTGCATATATATATATATATATATATATATATATATGCGGAAAATCCACAGAGAAATATGAAATGAGGTGAACGTTTCGGCTTTGTTAAAGCCTTTGTCAACACCAGACTGACTAAGGAGAAGGGAGAAGGGGGAGGATATATAGGCCGACACCTGACCAACCCATCCCTAGGGTTGGTCAGGTGTAATTAACCAAAATCAGATTGATTTTGATTGAGTCTGCTCTAATCAGTCAGTGTCCAAATCTTCTTAATGTTAGTACTGGAATGTACAAACTTGATCCATTTTTAAGTTATAATATTGCACAACAGTTTAAGAAACAACTCTGATAGAGAGGCTTACAATGTCTCATTATAATTGTATATTCATATATTGTGTGTTCATGAGGCTTTTCTTTAATCTTTCATCCTTATTCTCTGACCGCTTAATCCTCTTTGACCATTTTAAGCTAAGCTATACCTGATTTTGGTTAATTACACCTGACCAACCCTAGGGATGGGTTGGTCAGGTGTCGGCCTATATATCCTCCCCCTTCTCCCTTCTCCTTAGTCAGTCTGGTGTTGACAAAGGCTTTAACAAAGCCGAAACGTTCACCTCATTTCATATTTCTCTGTGGATTTTCCGCATAAAATGATCAGTGTTTTGTGATCGTCAATTGCATATATATATATATATATATATATATATATATATATATATATATATATATATATATATATATATATATATATATATATATATATATATATATATATATATATATATATATATATATAGGTTAGATTAGGTTAAAAGTAAGATTAATCTTACTTTTTCGGTCATATTTAATAATATATGTATATATATATATATATATATATATATATATATATATATATATATATATATATATATATATATATATATATATATATATATATATATATGTATATATATATATATATATATATGTATATATATATATATATATATATATATATATATATATATATATATATATATATATATATATATATATATATATATATATGTCGTACCTAGTAGCCAGAACTCCCTTCTCAGCCTACTATTCAAGGCCCAATTTGCCTAATAAGCCAAGTTTTCTTGAATTAATATATTTACTATAATTTTTTTCTTATGAAATGATAAAGCAACCCTTTTCTCTATGTATGAGGTCATTTTTTTTTTATTGCAGTTAAAATTAACGTAGATATATGACAGAACCTAACCAACCCTACCTAACCTAACCTAACCTATATTTATAGATAAGGTTAGGTTAGGTAGCCAAAAAAAACTAGGTTAGGTTAGGTTAGGTAGGTTAGGTAGACAAAAAAACATTAATTCATGAAAACTTGGCTTATTAGGCAAATCGGGCCTTGAATAGTAGGCTGAGAAGTGCGTTCTGGCTATTAGGTACGACATATATATATATATATATATATATATATATATATATATATATATATATATATATATATATATATATATATATATATATATATATATATATATATGTCGTACCTAATAGCCAGAATACACCTCTCAGCCTACTATGCAAGGCCCGATTTGCCTAATAAGCCAAGTTTTCATGAATTAATTGTTTTTCGACTACCTAACCTACCTAACCTAACCTAACCTAACTTTTTCGGCTACCTAACCTAACCTAACCTATAAAGATAGGGTTAGGTTCGGTCATATATCTACGCTAATTTTAACTCCAATAAAAAAAATTGACCTCATACATTATGAAATGGGTAGCTTTATCATTTCATAAGAAAAAAATTAGAGAAAATATAATAATTCAGGAAAACTTGGCTAACTAGGCAAATCGGGCCATGTATAGTAGGCTGAGAAGTGCGTTCTGGCTACTAGGTACGACATATATATATATATATATATATATATATATATATATATATATATATATATATATATATATATATATATATATATATATATATATATATATATATATATATATATATATATATATATATATATATATATATATATATATATATATATATATATATATATACAAAGCCAGTGTACAATTCAATTTCTTTCTTTATTATGCACCCCATACCCATCCCGTGGGCGGTGGTGTAAAGGATTACAGAGGCACATAATCGGTTCAGGTACTGAACCCTCTAGTTCGTTTAGCTAAGCAAATGACAATTTTGACGCTAGTTACACAATTATTAATGTTGTATACACATGTACACGCTTTCATACATACATACATACGAGAGCACAAAGGAAAAGATTCTAGTAAAGAAGAGCTCACTGAAAAACGTGGGAAAATTAAAAAATGTATTCCTCCAGAGAGACATGACACGGGAGGAGAGAGCCGTGGCGGCAGAAGCAAGGAAGAGGCGCAGGTCAAGAGGGGAAAACCAGGAAGTCACAGCTCCCAACACAACACCCCCAGAGGCGAGGGGGAACCCACAACCAGCTACCCAGTAACACCAGAGGGAAGGACAACCCCGACACCCTCCTCTGCATAGAAAACCCCCCTACCCGAACTCTCCCTGCCCCCACTCAAATGTTCAGCCAAATCTCCCTCCCCCCCACACCCAATCCCTACCTCTCTACCCCCTCCCCTCCTCCCGCCGAGTCCTCCCTCCCCCCCTTTCCTTCCTGTCCTCCCTCCCCTCTCACCCCATACCCTCCCTGTTCCTCCCCTTTCACAGGATCCCCCGTCCCTCATCCCAGTATCCTCTGAGACCCTGTTATCCACCTCACAGTACCTCACACCCATGGAACAGCTTCCCCCACCAGCAGAACACTCACCAGGGAGGCGATTTGAGAAGGGACAAAAGAAAGTGAGTCTCAAGGCAATATACACTAACATAGATGGAATTACAAATAAAGCAAATGAGCTTGGAGAACGGGTACTAGAGGAAAACCCAGACATAATAGCCCTCACAGAAACAAAGCTAACAAAAACGATAACAAATGCAATGTTCCCACAGGACTATTATGTTATGAGGAAAGAGAGGGAAGGAAGAGGTGGTGGTGGCGTAGCTCTGCTGGTAAGAAAAGGCTGGGATTTTGAGGAGATGGATATTCAGGGCTGTGAAGATTTCAGTGGCTACATAGCAGGTACCGTAACAAATGGTGGGGAAAAAATTATAGTAGTAGTCATATATAATCCACCACCAAATAACAGAAGACCCAGACAGGAATATGATAGAAACAACATGGCCACCATTAACATAATAGAAAGAGCAGCTTCTGTTGCTAGCAGGAATGGATCTGGACTACTAATTATGGGAGACTTCAACCATGGGAAGATAGATTGGGAGAACAGAGACCCGCATAGATGACCAGAAACATGGAGAGCTAAGCTGCTGGACGTGGCAACAAGAAACTTTCTAAGCCAGCACATCAAGGAACCAACAAGAATGAGAGGAGAAGATGAAGAGTACCTGGTAGAGCTAGGAATTATCTCCCCCAAAAAAGAACTAGGATTCAAAAGGCTGGCATACCGAAAGGGAAATTATGAACTGATGAGAAGTTTCCTAAGTGAAATACCTTGGGACACAGACCTCAGAGATAAGTCTGTACAGGGTATGATGGACTATGTTTCCCAAAAGTGTCAGGAGGCAGTAAAGAGGTTCATCCCGGCCCAAAGGGAAAAATCCGTGAAGCAACAAAAGAATCCATGGTATAATAGGGCATGTATGGAAGCGAAGAAACTGAACAAAAGGGCGTGGAGGAACTTCCGGAATAACAGAACACCAGAAAGCAGAGAGAGATACCAGAGAACCAGGAATGAGTATGTCAGGGTGAGGAGAGAAGCAGAGAAAAGTTTTGAAAATGATATAGCAAACAAAGCCAAGACCGAACCAAAGCTACTCCACAGTCACATCAGAAGGAAAACAACAGTGAAAGAACAGGTATTGAAACTTAGAACAGGCGAGGACAGGTATACAGAGAATGACAAAGAGGTGTGTGAAGAACTCAACAAGAGGTTCCAGGAGGTCTTCACAATAGAACAAGGTGAGGTCACTGTGCTAGGAGAAAGGGAGGTAAACCAGGCGGCCTTGGAAGAGTTCGAAATTACGAGAGAAGAGGTCAAGAGACATCTGCTGGATCTGGATGTTAGAAAGGCTGTTGGTCCAGATGGGATCTCACCATGGATACTGAAAGAGTGTGCAATGGCACTTTGCTTGCCACTCTCTATAGTGTATAGTAAGTCACTGGAGATGGGAGATCTACCAGAAATAAGGAAGACGGCGAATGTGGGTCCCAATATACAAAAAGGGCGACAGGCAAGAGGCACTGAACTACAGGCCAGTGTCCTTGACTTGTATACCATGCAAGGTGATGGAGAAGATCGTGAGAAAAAACCTGGTAACAGATCTGGAGAGAAGGGACTTCGTGACAAATCGCCAACATGGGTTCACGGAGGGTAAATCTTGCCTTACAGGCTTGATAGAATTCTACGATCAGGTGACAAAGATTAAGCAAGAAAGAGAGGGCTGGGCGGACTGCATTTTCTTGGATTGTCGGAAAGCCTTTGATACAGTTCCGCATAAGAGGCTAGTACATAAGCTGGAGAGACAGGCAGGTGTAGCTGGTAAGGTGCTCCAGTGGATAAGGGAGTACCTAAGCAATAGGAAGCAAAGAGTTACGTTGAGGGGTGAGACCTCCGATTGGCGTGAAGTCACCAGTGGAGTCCCACAGGGCTCTGTACGCGGTCCTATCTTGTTTCTGATATATGTAAATGATCTCCCGGAGGGTATCGATTCATTTCTCTCAATGTTTGCGGACGATGCCAAAATTATGAGAAGGATTAAAATAGAAGAGGACTGTTTGAGGCTTCAAGAAGACCTAGACAAGCTGAAGGAATGGTCGAACAAATGGTTGTTAGAGTTTAACCCAACCAAATGTAATGTAATGAAGATAGGTGTAGGGAGCAGGAGGCCAGATACAAGGTATCATCTGGGAGAGAAAATTCTTCAGGAGTCAGAGAAAGAAAAAGACTTGGGGGTTGATATCACATCAGACCTGTCTCCTGCAGCACATATCAAGAGGATAACATCAGTGGCATATGCCAGGCTGGCCAATATACGAACGGCATTCAGAAACTTGTGTAAAGAATCATTCAGAACTTTGTATACCACATATGTCAGGCCAATCCTGAAGTATGCAACCCCAGCATGGAGTCCATATCTAGTCAATGATAAGACTAAACTGGAAAAGGTTCAAAGGTTTGCCACCAGACTAGTACCCGAGCTGAGAGGTATGAGTTACGAGGAGAGACTACGGGAATTAAACCTCACTTTGCTGGAAGACAGAAGAGTTAGGGGGGACATGATCACCACATTCAATATTCTGAAGGGAATTGATAGGGTAGATAAAGACAGGCTATTTAACACAAGGGGCACACGCACAAGGGGACACAGGTGGAAACTGAGTGCCCAAATGAGCCACAGAGATATTAGAAAGAACTTTTTTAGTGTCAGAGTGGTTGACAAATGGAATGCATTAGGAAGTGATGTGGTGGAGGCTGACTCCATACACAGTTTCAAGCGTAGATATGATAGAGCCCAATAGGCTCAGGAATCTGTACACCTGTTGATTGACGGTTGAGAGGCGGGACCTAAGAGCCAGAGCTCAACCCCCACAAACACAACTAGGTGAGTACATGGAAATTCCGGGATGTGACGGATTCAGAGACTACATAACAGGAACTATAACAATGGGTGGACCTAAGATAATAGTGGCAGTCATTTACAACCCTCCCCTAAATGACAGAAGACCTAGACAGGAGTTTGATAGGAACAACATGGCAACCATTAAGATAAAAACAAAGTACTACCTTATTAACTCCATGTAACCTACCTCACCCCCAAAATGGCAACCCATGTCTACTACTTGAAACAATGCTGTTTGTTGACCAAATTGTATTTAGGCTTTTTTTCTTCCATGTTTCCCCCCCCCTTTTTCCATTCTTTTCTTATTTTTTCTCAACACAATTTATGCTTTAATCTCAATTAGTAATAAATTTTAGTCTTAGTGTTTTTCCCGCCCGAAACACTTTGCGTAATAGTGGCTTTAGGCATTGTATGTACTAGCTCTATCTATAAATCCATCAACTTTTTGTATCTCACCTTGTATGTATGTACTCTACCTGAATAAATATTTGTATTTGTATTTGGAACACGGAATATCATTTGCAAGGGATGACCCAATGGAAGAGAAGAACCTATTGAACTCAAGAGCAGTGTCAGAGGCTGAAAGCAGACCATCATTATTTGACAGGAATATTGGTTTGTTATTTAAAATCTTCTTTGATCCCAATATTTGTGAAATTGTGCTCCATGTTTTCTTAATGTTGCCCTTTGTGTGGGTAAATTTATCTTCGTAGTATTTAATTTTGGCTCTCCTAATTATTTTAGATAGCAATGATGAGTAATTCTTTGAAAATTCTTTGGAGACGATTCCTAACCTATACTTCTTCTCAAGGTCATGTTTTTTATTAATGGATTTAAGTATCCCCTTTGTAAGCCAAGGATTATTTAGCCTTTTAGTTGTGACTTGTTTCGTTAGCATAGGACAGTGGGTGTTATAAAGGCTGAGAGTTTTTTGAAGAAAAGATTGCAATGCTAGGTTGATGTCCCCTATGTTACCTAATTCGGACTCCCAGTTGACACTATCAGCAGCCGCTATAAAATTGCTTATGGCAGTTTCTTTGTGCAGCCTAAAGTTTATCTCCCTTGTCTCTAGAGGTGGTTTGTTAATGTTAGTTAGGAGAAATGTGGGGTAATGGTCTGTTGTGCTATCGATGATTATACCTGAAGTAAGCGGAGAGGTTATGTTGGTCCAGATGTGATCAAGAGCCGTGGCAGTACTATCAGTGATTCCAGTAGGTCTAGTGATTAGGGGTATGAGGAAGCAGGAATTCATACAGTTGAGGAAGCTGGCAGCAGTAGGGTTTTCAGGCTCGCAGAGGTCAATATTAAAGTCCCCTGCGATAATTAGATGGTTTTTGTTCAGTCTGTTATCTAGTATTAGATTTCTAAGGTTAGTTGAATTCGGACACATCAGTGTTAGGAATTCTATAGACTGCTCCCACAGTCAGGACAGACTCAGCACCCTTGACTCTGAAACTGGCGAAGATATACTCCCCACAGCAGTCTCTAGTTCTAATTACTTTTAAGCATGTTAGTTCTTGGTGGTAGTAAAGAGCAGTGCCACCACCTCTCTGAATTGGTCGACAGTTGTGATTTGCTGTGTAGTTTGGCATGTTAAAGAGTTGAGAAATATCTACTTTTAACCACGTTTCAGTAAGTATAATAAAAGAGAATTTGTTGTCAATAGTTTCAATCAAGGCACTAACATCATCGAAGTGTTTGCTAAGTGATCTTACATTCAAGTTAATTACAGAGATATTGTGATTATGTGTTAATACATTGTTTACATCATGAGCTGTAAAATATCTGCAATTTTGATCATTAAAATGATGATTGTCATAGATAGTGGATAAGAGGTTTAGTTCTGGGTCTATACTTGTTTGCATAAGAAGGCTGGTTGTAGGAAAACAAAGCAAGAATGGCAATTACAAAACAAAATTTTTATATAAAAGGGGGAAAATTAAAATATAAACAAGACCTATACAAGACAAACACAAAATGAACAGAAAAAAAAAATAAATTGAGGTAGATTGCTTACAAGTTCTCTCAGGTACACTGTAAGTAATAATTTACATTTAGATACACAGGCAAAGCCAGGGGTACAATGGAGTAAGGGAGTATGGCGAGGTTAGGCAACCTAGGTAATAAAAGAAAGCAAAGAAAAAAGTTGAATAATAAACATAGGCAAGTTTAATCTAATGATTATTAACTATAAATAGTTTAGTTATGATCATATAATTAATAAGAACTAAAGAAAATATTAATGCACTCAATTAATTAAGTCCAATAAATGACTAATATACATTAAATTAAAATTTACTTTAAAAAGTGTAACAAAGAGACTTTGGATACGTAGCCCGCACTAGGTGACAAGGGGGTTAATTATGTTGACTGAATGAGAGGGATAATAAGGTGAGACAAACCACATAGGGAGAGGAAAGTGTTGAGGTTATCCTCATTAGCAATTGTAAACATTTTACCTCCTGAGGTCTTTCTCACTTTAATCACGCCATCTCTAACGAAGCACTGATGAATCGCAGCTGGGTTTTGATTACGGATTTGACGCAGGCGGTAGAGGAGTTGCTGTCTTTTTCTAGTCAAGCACTCGTTGATGTAGATTCCCTTTCGTTGGGATGCAGCTGTCCGGACAAGATGCGATTTTATGGACTGGGAAGCTAGCTTGAGGCGAATTTTTCTCTGGGTTAGACCTGATGGATTCTTTTTGCCTACTCTGTAGGCAGCAATAATGTCGGTTTTATTTAGAGTGACACGCAATTCGTCTTTTATGAGAGCATGAACTATTTCAATGCACTTTTCACCTTCATGTTCCACAGGAATATTTTGGGACGACACAATAACATAGTCAAGCAGCTTTTGCTGGTCGTGTTCATCCTGGGAGATGGAATGTTGGGCAGATGACACATTTGCAGATGACACTAAGATCTATGATAAAGAAGGAAGTGAAAGTGATATTGAGACCTTACAAAGAGATCTACATGAACTCCACCAATGGTCAGATGACTGGCAAATGCTCTTTAATGTCGATAAATGCAAGACCTTGCCTGTAGGGCATAACATTCCACGTCACAACCACCAAATTGCCCACACTACCTTACAACAGATAGATGAAGAATGCGACATTGGAATCAGAATCCATCATTCACTAAAAGTTGCACAACAAGTGGGAGCGGCAGTAAAAAAAGCGAACCAAATCTTGGGAATAATCAAGCGTGCCTTTACCTTCAAGGAAACTAAAGTAGTCCTTCAGTTGTATAAGTCTCTGGTGCGCCCCAACCTGGATTATTGCATACAGGCATTGAGACCTTATCTTCAGAAAGACATAGCTGCTCTGGAGAAGGTGCAACACCGGGCAACAAAAATCATACCAGAGCTTAGTCATCTCTCGTATCAGGAAGGGTTGAGGGCCACTGGCCAAACAACACAGCAAACCAGGCATGACAGGGCGGAGCTCATCGAAACACTTAAAATACTAAACAATTTGGACGATGTCGATCCGGACGCTTTCTTCAAAAGGTCAGACGTAACACAAACGAGGAGCAACAGGTTCAAGCTCAACAAGCCACAATGTAGGACAGAAAACAGGAGAGGCTTTTTCACCCCGTATGGTTGTAAACCCGTGGAACAGCTTACCCTCCAGAGAGTAGGTAAAGTAAACGCCAAAACTCTACTGGGTTTTAAAATATAGATAGAAAAGATCATCCAGGCAAATGGGTAGGACCTTTGACAAGCCGCCAACTTCCTGTCCTCGTTGAGGCCACCAATATTAGTTGCTCTCAGGTTAATAGAGATACAAGAGAGCCTCCCATGAAATGGACATGTATTCAGAGGCTAACATGAGATGGAGACCACATGAAATGGACTCTGTTACCATTATTAATAATTTTGTTGTATTTGTGTCTAACTTCGGACACGAGAATGTTACAGTTATGTCTTAAAGAGTTGAGAGCATTTAAGGATGATGAAGAGTCACTTACAATTAATGTATCAAGTTTGGAGACTTGTACACATTTCAGTGCAAGGAACAAGGCAAATAGTTCGGTCTGAAGGGTAGAGGCTCAGTTGTTTATACGGACTCCCCACTCAAAATATAAGCCATCGCCCATTGTCAGGACAACTGCACTTCCAGCTGCACCCGTGGGGCGGTGTAGGGAACTATCAGTGTATATGATTTGAGAGAGAGAATGCTCTGTGGACAGAGCATCAATATGCAGGAAAGTGCCATTGTTGTCTCTCTTGGTACAAGTCATAAGCCTGATACATTTTAAGTTGAGTTCCAGTTTTTGTTATCCATCTGGAACAATGTTGACCTTCAATAAAGAAATTCTGGAGGGCTTCTGTGCAAGGGTTAGGATGAGTTAGCCTAAGCATTTTTATACCAATTTGACAGTTTATTTCAGTAACACAATCAACATCGCTCAGAATATTAAGTTATTTTCCTATGTTAAGTATCTTTGTGGTACGAGGGCACCCAAGAATTATCCTCAAGGCTTCGTTCTGCAGTTTTTCAAGTCCCTCAAGCTTTCTTTCAGGCGTCAAAACAAGCAGAGGTGCAGCATAATCCACTAAATGTATGCAAGATACATCATTTTGACAATTCTTCAATTAAACGATTCTTCGCGGGGATCGTATTCCAGGGACTTGCCCGAAACGCTACGCGTACTAGTGGCTGTACAAGAATGTAACAACTCTTGTATATATCTCAAAAAAAAAAATTACAAAAATACAAATACAAATTTTTATTCAGGTAGAGTACATACATACAAGGTGAAATACAAAAGTTGATGGCTTTATAGATAGAGCTAGTACATACAATGCCTAAAGCCACTATTACGCAAAGCGTTTCGGACAGGAAAAACACTAAGACTAAAACTTAATACTAATTGAGATTAAAGTATAAAATGTGTTGAGAAAAAAAAATGAAAAAAGGAGGAGGGGGGGGGAACATGGCAGAAAACAAAAACAAAAATACAATTTGGTCAACAAACAGCATTGTTTAAAATCGTAGACATGGGTTGACATTTAGGGGTGAGGTAGGTTACATTGAGTTAATTAGGTGGTACTTAGTTTTTATCTTAAACTGGTTGGGAGAGGTACAGTCTTTAACATAGTTGGGAAGGTCATTCCACATTCGAGGTCCCTTGATTTGTAAAGCATTTCTAGTTTGACTAAGTCGTACTCTTGGAATATCAAATAAGTATTATTTTTGGTGTGGTGCTCATGGGATCTGTTACAACCTTCTAGGAAGCTTTTAAGGTCAGGATTGACATTACAGTTCAGCGTTTTATATATATAAAATACACATGAGAGGATGTGCAGTGACTTAATATCTAGCATATTCAGAGATTTGAGTAAGGGTACCGAGTGATGTCAGGGTCCAGAGTTAGATATTGCCCTAAGAGCATCTTTGTGTTGAGTAATTAGAGGACGTAAAGGATTTTTGGGTAGTAGAACCCCAAGCACAAATACCATAGTTGAGACAAGGATAGATGAGAGAGAGTAATAGAGTGTCACCAGGGCAGGGCGAGGTACATAATATCTGATCTTAGAAAGAATGCCAACAGTTTTTTAAATTTTTTTCATATATTTAGAATGTGTCCCTGGAAATTCAGCTTGTGGTCGATGAGAACGCCAAGGAATTTGCCATTTACTTTGTTACAAATTTGGGTATTGTTAGTCCTGAGATTTATTTGATTTGAGGATTTATTGCCAAACAAAATATAAAAAGTTGTGTCAATATTGAGTGTGAGTTTGTTGGCAGTTAGCCAGTGATGGACTTTATTTAGCTCAGTATTCACTGTGGCATTTAGAGCAAGGGGGTCAGGACTGGAGTAAATGAAGGTCGTGTCGTCAGCAAATAGAATTGGTTTGAGATGTTGGGAGGCATTTGGAAGGTCATTAATGTAGATGAGAAAGAGGAGAGGGCCAAGTATGCTGCCCTGAGGAACACCAATGTTGATGGGTAGGGTGAGAGAAATTGAATTATTCACAGAAGCATATTGGAGCCTGTCAGTAAGGTAAGACTTAATGTACTGCAGGGAGTGTCCTCTGACTCCATAATGTTGTAATTTAAGAAGAAGGTTTCGGTGGTCGACAGTGTCAAAAGCCTTACGCAGGTCCACAAATAACCCAACAGGGAACTCATTTTTATCAAGAGCTGTATGTATCAAGTTAATCATACAAATAAGTGCATCGTTAGTGCTTTTATGGGGTCTGAAGCCATATTGTGTTTGGCTAGATAAGATAAAGCTGCTTATATATTAGTTTTTCAAATATTTTTGACAAGTTTGGCAGAATTGATATAGGTCAATACACAATTGATACAGGTCAAAATCACTAATCTACCCCTATCTTAATTATGGTATCTGTGCATGGGGGTCTACCACTGCAAACCACCTTAAGCCCATCATCACACAGCAAAAATCTGCTATCAGAATAATAACTAACTCTGCTTTCAGACAACACTCAGCTCCCTTGTTTAAATCTCTAAACTTGCTAAATATTAACTCCCTCCACACATTCTCTTGTGTCAACTACATTTACAAAACCCTGTTCTTAAATGCAAACCATGCTCTGAAACTCTCCCTGGACAGATGTAATAGGACCCATTATCACCACACCAGAAATAAATATCTCTTTGATATCCCCAGGGTCAAACTTAATCTGTGTAAACACTCTATGCAAATTAAGGGACCTAGTCTATGGAACTCACTCCCTAGTGAATTGAAAAACTGTAAAACTTTTGCCTTATTTAAAAGCAAAACCAAAAAGTACCTAACTTCATCTATTTAGTTTCCTACACTGAGCTTTAAATTTGCTCTGTACCTAGTGGTACCCAATCTCCTAATTTTTATGTAATATCAAACAACCTTATCATTGTGTTCATTGCTGTCTTCTTTTATGTGCTAGCCATATGCTGTATTGTGACTACCAATTTTTGTCAACTACCATTCAAGCTGTCATTGCAATCAATCTTATATTGTTTCTGCTGTATTGTGCCTACCAATTTGTTGTCAACTACCATTTTAAGCTGTCATTGCAATCAATCATAGCTACCTATGTGCTTTAATATACTGTACCTATAATTTTCTCTCATCTTTTTTTTTTTTTCATTCCATGTAATCTGTTATCATTTTTTTGTCTATAAATTTTGCAAGTTTTTACCTCCTTAAAATTTTCTTAGATTAAGGACCTGCCCGAAACGCTGCGCGTGCTAGTGGCTTTACAAGACTGTAATTACCATAATTGTATCCTCACATTCCTTATGTACATTCTTGTATATGCATAAATAAATAAATAAAAAGGTCTGAAGTTGTTAACATCAGTGAGATCACCACATTTGTGGACTGGGGTTACTCTCGCTTTTTTTTTTTTAGAATATCTGGAAAGGTTTGAAGTTCATATGACTTGTTGAAGAGCAATGCAATGGCAGGAGCTAAAAATTTGGAGTTTTTTTTTTGTAAATAAGAGTTGGTATCTCCTCAAGGGCACTAGACTTGGTTTTAAGGTTAAGGATTATGTCAGTAACATCAGTGGAATTAGTAGGCATTAGGTACAGAGACTGTGGATAGTTCCCTGTAAAATAGTCCTGAATATTAGTACTGAACTGTACTAATTTGGACTTAACTCGACTAGACTTAAAGACTGCATCTCTCCCAACCAGTTTAAGATAAAAACAAAGTACTACCTTATTAACTCCATGTAACCTACCTCACCCCCAAAATGTCAACCCATGTCTACTACTTGAAACAATGCTCTTTGTTGACCAAATTGTATTTTTCCTTTTTTTTCTGCCATGTTTCTCCCCCCCCCCTTTTTTTCTTATTTTCTCTCAACACAATTTATACTTTAATCTCAATTAGTATTAAGTTTTAGTCTTAGTGTTTTTCCTGCCCGAAACGCTTTGCGTAATAGTGGCTTTAGGCATTGTATGTACCAGCTCTATCTATAAATCCATCAACTTTTGTATCTCACCTTGTATGTATGTACGTTACCTGAATAAATATTTGTATTTGTATTTGGAAGATGGAATATCATTTGCAAGGGATGACCCAATGGAAGAGAAGAACCTATTGAACTCAAGAGCAGTGTCAGAGGCTGAAAGCAGACCATCATTATTTGACTGGAGTATTGGTTTGTTATTTAAAATCTTCTTTGATCCCAATATTTGTGAAATTGTGCTCCATGTTTTCTTAATGTTGCCCTTTGTGTGGGTAAATTTATCTTCGTAGTATTTAATTTTGGCTCTCCTAATTATTTTAGATAGCAATCATTCATTCAACTCAATCAACAAGAAACATGAATATGAAAAGAAAGTTAGGATTGGCCTAGTTTCAAAGGAAGTAGCTATATAAAAGGTACTCATCAATGCTTACCAGTATCATAAGAAAGGCAAAACTTGCATATTATGTGAATAGATTCAATGAAGCAAAAGGCAACATGAAAAGCACTTGGAAAACTATCTCTAGTATCCTAGGAACTAAACAACACTCACATAACCAAATAAAACTCTACAAGGATGGGGATATACCGTCAACTGATTTAGAAATGGCAAATGAATTTAATAGTTTCTTTTCATCGGTTGGTGCTAATCTTGCCAGTAAAATCCCACAGACTCAGACACATATTAACACATATCTCTCAGGCAGCTATCCAAACTCTCTTCTCCTTTCACCAATCAGCCCGGCAGATGTTGTGTCCATCATACACTCTCTAAAAACCAAGGCAGGGAACACCAGTGAAATTCCGTCCATTGTATACAAGAGAGCCTCCCATGCCCTTGCCCCACCCATAGCACTACTGTTCAACAAATCTATAGAGTGTCACACCTTCCCTGATATCCTCAAAAAAGCAGGAGTAACGCCAGTCCATAAAGGAGGCAATCCGGCGGACATAAACAATTATAGACCAATATCAAATCTACCCATTCTATTAAAAATATTTGAAAAAATTATTTACAAACAGCTCTATTCCTACCTCGTAAAATTCGACATACTCAGCCCCTGCCAGTTTGGCCAGAGCACCAACGATGCAATCATTAGTCTCCTTGACGTTATCTACTCAGCCCTTGACAAAAATGAGTTTCCGATTGGACTCTTCATTGACCTAAGAAAAGCCTTTGATACTGTTAATCACAACTACTTCTTACTTAAACTCCAGCATTATGGAATCCGAGGCCTTGCCCTTGACTACATCCGATCCTATCTTAGTGACAGACACCAATATGTAATCATCAATGATACAACTTCTTCCACTCTACCAATTACCGTTGGAGTGCCACAGGGCAGCATCTTAGGACCTCTTCTATTTCTTCCTACCTTACTGACAGGCTCCAATATGTTTCTGTGAATAATACAATTTCTCCCACCCTACCCATCAACATTGGTGTTCCTCTGGGCAGCATACTTGGCCCTTTCCTCTTTCTCATCTACATTAATGACCTTCCAAATGCCTCCCAACACCTCAAACCAATTTTATTTGCTGACGACACAACCCTCATTTACTCCAGTCCTGACCCCCTTGCTCTAAATGCCACAGTAAATACTGAGCTAAATAAAGTCCATCTTTGGCTTACTGCCAACAAGCTCACCCTCAACATTGACAAAACTTTCTATATTCTGTTTGGCAATAAATCCTCTAATCAAATAAATCTCAAAATAAACAATACCCAAATTTGTAACAAATTAGATGGCAAACTCCTTGGCATTCTCATTGACCACAAGCTGAATTTCCAGGGACACATTCTAAATATATCAAAAAAGTTTCAAAAACTGTGGGCATTCTTTCTAAGATCAGATATTATGTACCACGCCCTGCCCTGGTGACTCTCTATTACTCCCTTATCTATCCATATCTCAACTATGGTATTTGTGCTTGGGGCTCTACTACCCAAAATCACTTACGTCCTCTAATTACTCAACACAAAGCTGCTATTAGGACAATATCCAACTCTGGCCCCAGACATCACTCGGTACCCCTACTCAAATCTCTGAATATGTTAGACATTAAGTCACTGCACATTCTCTCATGTGTATTATACATATATAAAATACTAACCTATAATGCCAATCCTGATCTCAAAAGCTTCATAGAAGGTTGTAACAGAACCCATGAGCACTACACCAGAAATAAATACAGTTTTGATATTCCTAGAGTACGACTTAATCAAACTAGAAATGCTCTACAAATCAAGGGGCCCAGAATGTGGAATGACCTTCCCAATCATGTTAAAGACTGTACCTCTCTCAACCAGTTTAAGATAAAAACTAAACACTACCTAATTAATTCCCTGTAACCTACCTTACCCCTCTATTGTCAACCCATGTCTGTTATTTTTTTTAATGAACACTGTTTGTCAACCTATTGTATTTGTGCTGCTTTTCAGTCATGTTCCCCCTTTTTTTTATTTTATCTTTATTTGTATTTGTTCTCAACACATTTTATTCTTTATGCTCAATTAGTATTAAGTTCTAGATATTAATGTTCTTCCTGCCCGAAACGCATTGCGTAATAGTGGCTTTAGGCATTGTATGTACTAGCTCTATCTGTATATTGATCCATTATTGTAACATCACTTGTATGTATGTACCTTCCCTGAATAAACATATAATAATAATAATAATAATTTTTATTTAGGAAGGTACATACATAAAGAGATTTTACAAAGTTTGTTGGCTTTATAGATATATAAATATATATCTATATATAGATACATATCGATATAATATATAGATATAATATATAGATAATATATAGATATAATCTATATATATAGATTATATATATATATATATATATATATATATATATATATATTATATATATAAACGATCTGCCTAATGTCTCTAATATTCTCAAACCTATATTGTTTGCTGACGATACTACCCTTATCTATTCAAACCTCAACCCACATACACTAAATAATGTTGTGAATAATGAATTAAAAAAGTCCACTTATGGATGTCAACGAACAAACTAACATTAAACATCGAAAAGACTTACTACATCTTATTTGGAAGCAAATCATCAAATGCAATTCAGCTACAGATAGACAACATTAACATCAGTAATAAAAATGATGGCAAGTTTCTTGGCCTATTCCTAGACAAGAGACTCAACTTCAGCACCCACATTCAACACATAACTAAGAAAGTCTCTAAGACAGTTGGTATACTCTCCAAAATCAGATATTATGTTCCTAACTCTGCTCTCCTCTCACTATATTACGCACTAATCTACCCCTATCTTAATTATGGTATCTGTGCATGGGGGTCTACCACTGCAAACCACCTTAAGCCCATCATCACACAGCAAAAATCTGCTATCAGAATAATAACTACCTATGTGCTTTAATATACTGTACCTACAATTTTCTCTCATCTTCTTTTTTTTTCATTTCATGTAATTTGTTATCATTTTTTTGTCTATAAATTTTGCAAGTATTTACCTCCTTAAAATTTTCTTAGATTAAGGACCTGCCCGAAACGCTGCGCGTGCTAGTGGCTTTACAAGACTGTAATTAGCATATTTGTATCCTCACATTCCTTATGTACATTCTTGTATATGCATAAATAAATAAATTAAACGTCGGCAAAGATCAGTAACCAAAGAAAATGGGAAGAGCACCGTGGCGGGTAAGCGAGCGAGCGAGTGACGTCATCACAACAAAGGTTGCTATAGACGTCTCCACGACTCGTGAGGTTCGCCTGTCTTAAAGACCTGTGTCCACAATACCCGCAAATTGTCCCTCCCACAGTACTCTCAGGACACTTATGGAAGTGTAAGTGTGTGGTGAGGCCACACCACTGAAGACATTGAGGATATACCA
Organism: Procambarus clarkii; assembly: GCF_040958095.1. NCBI lineage: Eukaryota > Metazoa > Arthropoda > Malacostraca > Decapoda > Cambaridae > Procambarus > Procambarus clarkii. The sequence goes on from NC_091164.1 coordinate 37,600,248, forward strand.
CGAGGAAGAGACAAAACTGTTGAAGAAAGGAGTCACTGGCTCCACCTGACCACCTTGTTCCTCGCACTCTCATCATCCTCCGTAAGTACTGGAGTACTTTCTGCTCTACCATTGTCTTACACCTCAACATGCAATTGTTGGGGTCTGGAAATAGGCCTATGGCATTGTTGGGGTGTAGACGTAGGCCTATGGAATTGTTGAGGTAAATTATAAGCCTATGGCATTGTTGGGGTGTGGACATTGGCCTATCGAATAATAATAATAAGAATAATAATGAGAAAATCCCCTGGGACTGTGTGGTGTCGCAAACCCACGACCAAGGCATTGCCAGTCGCATACTCTACCACTGTACCACCACTGACTTCCTAAAAGTCTTACAACCAGATTTCTACTGATGTCACAGGATGTCTGTGATAATCTTATATCACAAGAAGTCTTGAAGCCAGTCCAAATTTTATGTAAGAACCCCCCCCCCCAAGCACTCAGGTTAAGGGGTAAAGTGTTGTAGTTGAACACTGTACGCCCAACTTCAGATACTACACTGAAAATCGCACGAAGGAGATATACATCAATGAACGATCCACTGGGGCTGTGAGGTGATGCAAACATTGCAGGTTCGCATCGCCTCACAGCCCGAGTGAATTTTCTCATTGATGTATATCACGTTAGTGTGATTTTCTGTGAGTAAATAATAATAATAATATTAATACAGTAATAATATTATTATTATTTATTCAAAAGAGTGTGTGTACAAAGAACATAAGAGTAATAAATGAATAAATCCACAAGGGCCATGACGAGGGTTCGAACCTACATCCGAGAAGATCCCAGACGCTCCTTAACCACTTAACTGCGCCAGCCTGGAATACTTGGTTTGATTTTTTCGTACCCGTTCTAAATGTGTGCAAGGTTGGTTGTGTACGAAATGGACTCTTAGGACCTCCAGTGAGAGGTAGCCATCTTGGAAAAAATTCCCTTATGCCCTAGGGCTGCTGGCTGGGTTAGTACTGAGTGAGCAACCATGAGTGGCGCATGCGTCTCTGGCTCCCAAACACCTGTCCGACGCGGAGTTGAAAGATCGCGCTTTGTCGGTGAAATTCAAACCTTAATGTTTGAAGAATATAAGGGTCATAATATTAGTGAAGCTAGGTGCAATAAGGACCTAACACAAAGGTCAGATGCAAGTGATACAGCACCTATGAGGACAATACAGCGAGCGTATCCAGTTGTAGCTCTGAGCACCACCCTTGCTATCTCCAATTTATTTAGATGATACATAGAGGAATCGTTTTCTGCGTTCAGTGATGATGCATCTGATACAAGTAGCATAGATAAAGTGTTAGCGGCTTCCATGGTGGTGTTTTCCATAGATATTTTCAAGAATAGCTGAATCTCTTCTTTACTGACGGACACTCTTTGAGGCTGGCTGAATCTCTTCCAGACTGACGGACACTCTTTGAGGTTGGCTGAATTTCTTCCTGTGTGGGACCTTACAAGGCGATCTTTATGAGTACCTTACAAATTGATCTTTCCCTGTAATCTTTGCAAGACTACCTTACATTTTACAAGCTTGGCTACATACCACCTACAGATACTAATGCCAAGGGTGTACATGAGTGCGTTATTTGCAAGCACACAGAACAAAGAAACAGGAAGCGAAAATCTATCTGTACCTGGTGCAACGAGAGCGAAGTCGCACTGTGTACCCTGGACTACTTCATTGATTATTACTCACTTCCAAAGTACTGAGTGTGTAATACAGTGTGTTACTGTGTAGTGTGTGAAACTGTACATATTGTAATTTTAGTGAATTTTTAACAAGTAATATTGCGACAATAAACATTTATTGTGGACACATTGCTGACACATGTATCATAGTTTCATGGAACATTATGAACGTTCTACTGTATACATATTGTAAAGGATACAAATATGCATCATATACGATAAAAAACAAAAAACAAATAAAACTGCATTGGAAATACATAAAACAGATAATTTAAAATATATTTGTGCCAACATCTGGTGCTTGAATGGCCCACGCGACCATGTCTGGGTGTGTCACGCCAACCCGTTCTCGCACTTTCATACAGTCAGTATTGACTTAATAAATAAGTGCATATGTGACATACTAATTTATTCTGAATATTTTAGTTTACCTTGAAAAGCTTCATAGAAAACACCGACCTTGCCTAACCTTCTTAGTATGTTAAGATAAGCATCTTATTGCTTCTTAATTACAATTATTACTTAACCTATTATAGGTATAGGTTACAATTATTACTTAACCTATTATAGGTATAGGTTAAGTAATAATTGTAATTACGAAGCAATAAGATGCTTATCTTAACATAATAAGAAGGTTAGGTAAGGTCGGTGTTTTCTATGAAGCTTTTCAAGGTAAACTAAAATATTCACAATAAATTAGTATGTCACATATACACTTATTTAATAAGTTAATATTGACTGTACGAAAGTGCGAGAACGGGTTGGTCACGCACGGGCGACCAGCCCCTGATGACATCACAACGCACTTTGTCCACGTCCCCAGAGCCAAAGTAGGTGGAATTTGGTATTTATTTTTACATAGACATGTTCAGGGAATGGAATTTATCATTTTACGAAGAAAAAATTATTTTTGGGGAACACTTTATTTCATGAGCACGGGGAATTTCACAATAAACTCGGCGCAGCATGGTGGTTAATCAACTGAGCTACGACATGGATAAGAATTGCAACCGAGAAATCAACTTGACCTACCACGGACCCTGCAGTCTTTCCGAGACACAAACCAGGTTTTTTACACAATTTCCCCATGCACCTGAGCTCTGTCAATAAGCTGTTCTACCTCTTTGCCCTTACTTCATTACACCCTCTCGAACGTAGATTTGAACCCTCGTCACGACTCTTGTGGATTTGTTCATTTCAAACTTGAAATGAAACAAACAAACAAACAAACTCATTTCAAATTTGTTCATATCAAACCTACCCGTACTATCAAAAATATTTGAAAAAATTATCTACAAACAGCTGTACTCCTACCTCGTAAAATTCTACATACTCGGCCCCTGTCAGTTTGGCTTCCGCTCCCAAAAGAGTACTAACGACGCAATTATTAGTCTCCTTGATATAATTTACTCAGCCCTTGACAAAAATGAGTTTCTGATTGGACTCTTCATTGACCTGAGAAAGGCCTTTGATACTGTTAATAACAACTACCTCTTATGTAAACTGCATCATTATGGAATCCGAGGCCATGCCCTGCACTATATGCAATCCTATCGTAGTGATAGACACCAATGTGTAGCCATCAATGATATAACCTCTTCCACTCTACCAATAATCATTGGAGTGCCACTGGGCAGCATCTTGGGACCCCTCCTATTTCTTACATACATCAATGGTCTGCCTGATGTCACCAACATTCTGAAACCTATATTGTTTGCTGATGATACTACCCTCATCTACTCTAACCCTAAAACACATACACTAAATAATGCTGTTAATAATGAACTAAAAAAAGTCCACTTATGGATGTCAACCAACAAACAAACACTTAACATAGAAAAGACCTACTACATCTTATTTGGAAGCAAATCAACAAATGCAATTCAGCTTCAGATAGACAATGTTAACATTAGTAATAAAAATGATGGAAAGTTTCTTGGCCTATTCCTAGATAAGAGACTCGACTTCAGCACCTACATACAACACATAACTAAGAAAGTCTCTAAAACAGTTGGTATACTCTCCAAAATCAGATACTATGTATCTAACTCTGCTCTCTCACTATATTATACACTAATCTATCCCTATCTTAATTATGGTATCTGTGCATGGGGTTCAACCACTGCAAACCACCTCAGGTCCATCATCCCCCAGCAAAATCTGCTATCAGAATAATAACAAATTCTGTTTTCAGACAACACTCAGCCCCTTTGTTTAACTCCCTAAACATGCTAAACATAATCTCACTCCACACATTCTCTGTGTCAACTACATTTACAAAGCCCTGTTCTTAAATGCAAATCATGTTCTGAAATTCTCCCTGGACAGATGTAATAGGACCCATTATCACCACAAAAGAAATAAATATCTCTGATATCCCCAGAGTCAAACTTAATCTGTGCAAACAATCTTTGCAAATAAAGGGACCTAGTCTATGGAACTCACTCCCTAATGAATTGAAAACCTGTCCAACTTTTGCATCATTCAAAAACAAAACTAAAAAGTACCTAATTTCATCTTAATAGTTTTCTACCTTGTTGCTTTAAAATTGCACTGTATCTAGTGCTACCCAATCTCCCAATCTTCATGTACCCAGTCCAAACAACTTTACCATTGTGATGATTGCCGTGTTCTTATATGTGCTTTCAATTTGCTGTATGGTGCCTATTAATCTTCGTTTAAATTACCAATCAAGCTGTCAATGCAATCAATCTGAACTTTAATATACCAATGTGCTTTAATATTCACACTAATCTCTCTCATCTCATTTTTTTTCCTTTCTTGCAATGTATCTGTTATCATTTTATTAATTCCGCTAGAATTTACCTACTTAAAATTATCTGTATATTAAGGACCTGCCCGAAATGCTGCACATACTAGTGGCTTTACAAGATTGTAAATACCATGCTATGTATTCTCACAAACCCGATGTACCTTCTTGTATATAAATAAATAAATAATTAAATTTAGCCTTTAGAAGGGGCCTCGTAGCCTGGTGGATAGCGCGCAGGACTCGTAATTCTGTGGCGCGGGTTCGATTCCCGCATAAGGCAGAAACAAATGGGCAAAGTTTCTTTCACCCTGAACGCCCCTGTTACCTAGCAGTAAATAGGTACCTGGGAGTTAGTCAGCTGTCACGGGCTGCTTCCTGGGGGTGGAGGCCTGGTCGAGGACCGGGCCGCGGGGACACTAAAGCCCCGAAATCATCTCAAGATAACTCAAGATAAATAAATAAATTTGATGCATCACACTATTGTGATTTCTATGTGTAATAAGAGTATTGTTCAATTGAAGGGACAGCAGTTACACATACTGTACTAATGAAGCCAGTATTACGCAAAGCATTTTGGGCAAAATTAATAGTAATATAGAAATTTTTTAATTAATATTGTGATGGGGTAAAACACTTAATACTATAAGAGAAGTAAGTTAGCAAAATGAGAATGTTCAAGGAAAGTAAAAAAAAATAATACGAAGGTGATACATAAGGATGACAAGCATTTATTTATTTATATACAAGAACGTACATTGGGGTAAAGGGAAAACATAGAAATAAAGTTGATTTTACATTCTTGTAAAGCCATTAGCACGCATAGAGTTTCGGGGAAGTCCTTAAACTAACAGATAATTTTAAGTAGATAATTTACAGTAAAATAGACAAAAAATGTGTACAGGTACTTTACAGCCGTACTTTACAGGTACAGAGTATAGTCAGAGTACAGGCATAGATTATTACATTATGGAGTCAGTAGTTCTAGCAACAGTACAGTAGTTTATTTACATTAATTACAGAATGGAAACAGAAGGTGTAATTTAGAACTGCTCCTCATGACATTTTCTTGGAACATATCAGAACATAGAGTAACATAAACATACTATAATTTAAGGTTAATGGGGCCAACACTTACAAATAACCAAGATCATAAAGGACACGCGTAAACACTTTATCAAAGAAATGCATGAAATTAAATGACATTAAGTGTAGACAGTAAATGTAGAAATTATATGAGTAATACAGTGTGCCCTCGCTTGAACGAACTATATGGGGGCGTAGCCGATTCATTCCAGTGTGGAATTCATTCCATCAATCCGGCCCCAGCATCCCCCCTTCCCCCCCCCCCATAAAAATTAATAATACATATGCCAATACACATTTGCCTTTTGAAAAATTTAAATAACAAAGAATTTGAATTGCAATGAAATAAATTTATATTGCACGTTACAGTACTGTACTTACTCTACCAGTTGAGTTTTGTAGTGCAAACTTTGTTAGCCTCAATATCCTGAGAGTGCCACACATATGAATATAAATTGTTTAAAGAACAGTAACTTTTCTAACAAATGTACATTATACACTACAGTCTGTACATAAAGTACAGACCACTAGAATCACACTACTGCAGTACACTTATATCATATAAACTACACTTTGTACATTTAATGTCATTAGAACTGTGCTGTACAGCTCAATTGGTACTCCCAGGTAAGTTATGGCTAGTGCTGGGTGCTGGTCCAGTTGCCTGAGCATCCTCAGAAGGTGAGTCCTTGCTAGTGCTGGGTGCTGGTCCAGTTGCCTGAGCATCCTCAGAAGGTGAGTCCTTGCTAGTGCTGGGTGCTGGTCCAGTTGCCTGGACATCCTCAGAAGGTGAGTCCTTGCTAGTGCTGGGTGCTGGTCCTGTAGGCCTACTGTGAAACCATACCAAAACTTTTGAATCTTAGTTTGTTTCTTTGTTGTGAGCTTCATTACAATATCTTTCATAATATATAGTTTCAGTTAAATATCTTATCATATACATGTCTTTCAGATAAAGCCATTTTTATCTGCTTTGTACACTTAAAACCAGCTTTGATTATTAGATATCATGTGCTGAGAAAGTTTATGCTTATATGCATTAGCACTTCCAACATCTGCACTTAATGCCTCACCACAAATTTTCATGTTAATGATGCATTACCTCTCTTTAAATCGACATACCTATTCAGTGCTAGCCTTGAAATTGTCTATGTTTAACTTTACAGCAAGTCTTTCAGCTGCATTTCTAATAGAATCAACTTATAAATTGTTTTATTTAAAATATTATTATTGTTAGTTTGACATTTTTTACATTTTATACAGTACAGTTCTGTATTAATCCTTAAGCTGTGCATGGCATACATATTTATTTATTTATTTATTTATATACAAGAAGTTACATTGGGGGGTTAACAGAGAATATAGAAATTAAGTTAAATTACCATTCTTGTAAAGCCACTAGCACGTATAGCGTTTCGGAACCAAATATGCCATATTTCGGGAGCATATATGACAGGACCTGATGGGAAAGTTCAGTTTCTCAAATTTGCTCTAATGCTTTCCAATTTTTTGTGCATACTAGCAAATCCTGCAATTTTGTCTAAATAATCACAAACATAACTTAAAAAATAAGAAAATAAAAAATAATTATAAAAGTGAATATTGAAAACTTCAGATTTTGAAATCAGCTGCAAAAATATAAACTATCACGAATTGTTCATTTGGTGTTATTATGCTCTCAGAATAGTATAGGATCTTCATATTCATAGATTTAGAATACAGTGGTACCTCGGAACACGAGTGTCCCTATATGCGAGTTTTTCGGAATACGAGCAGGATTTCCTCAGAAAATGTGTCTGGAAGGCGAGGGTTACTTCGGAACACGAGTTTGTTGATACGTGTACAGGCCGACTAGCACATGGTGGCACAGCGATCGCGCCTCAGTTTACCAGTGTCTCGCGCTCAGTGACTATCCCACCTGAATTCTTCACAAGGATTTACAGTTTTTTGTCGTTTTTTTGGCAATTTGAGCATAAAAGTTGTCATTATATATCTCGCCATGGGTCTCAAGAAAGCCATTGATAAGGTTCAACCTAAGAAAATAGCTGTGAGTAGAGGCAGTAGAGGTTGTCCCTTCTTGATTAAGAAAATGTGTGAAGTATGGGAAGAACTGCAAAGTTTTGTTGAAAAAAACTCACCCAGATAAAGCTGAAGCAGGCCATTGCATTGACCTTTTAAATGACAATGTGAGTCTTACTACAGACAAGTGTTAAAATGTAGGGAAAAACAAGTGTCTTTAGACAGATTCTTAATAAAAGAAGCAAGTCTTAGTGGTATGCAAGCAAAATGTGCCAGAGTGTGCATACCAGTGAAGTCCTCACTGCCTGATATTATAATGGAATGAGACTCTCCTTCCAAACAGTAACACCTCTCCTCCTCCTCACATCTTCCATACACCAACAGCAGTCCTCAGCAAGGGTAAGTAATAACTTGAACATAGTTTTGTAGGTTTATTTAGATGAATTAGGTATAAAAATTTAGTTTGATGTGGGGTTTTTGGGGTAGTCAAGAACGGATTAATTCATTTCCCATTATTTCTTATGGGGAAATTACTTCGGAATACGAGTTTTCGGAATACGAGCTGTCTCCAGGAACGGATTAAACTCTTAAACTGAGGTACCCCTTTATATGTTTTCAGTTCAGTTTACTGTAAAAAAAATTGTCAATGTGGCATTTGAATTATGCGCCAAATTTAGAAAAAAAGGATAACCTGGCTCACCTGGATGTCCCGGGGCGGCCCCGCTTTGCTTTTCAAGACCCGGACTTGGGGGTGAGGGTCGCTTCGATCCTGGTTCAGTCTACACCTCCTCGTCCTTTCCCTTCTGTTCGTTCTGGTCCCCCCCTCCCCTGCTTCCGGCCCCGAAACGTCTGAAGGTTTTGGAGTCGGAAAAGGGGTTACTTGATCTTGAGACACGAGCAGCTTCGGGGGGTGCCCCTTCCGTGGGGGCGGCAGAGGCATTCGAGTCTTGTCTCCCGGCCGAAGCTTCTGGGTCTGACCAGTGGGCCCCCTTTCTTCCGGCTTCTACGGCTGCTCCGTCCTTGTCTTGTGGGGTCAGGCTTGGGGAGAGGACTTGGCCTCGGAACCTGCGGTGAAGGACCTCGAGGCTGGGGAGGGGCTGACTTGGGGGCCTTGGGCCCCACTGGACCCCGCCTGGGGTTTTCTTCCCTCTGAGCGGGGCTTATTGTTACAAGGTGTGGGGTTTTCTTTTCCCCCTCTGCGTACGAGCTAGATTTGGTGTCGGCCCCCCTCCCCGGGTTTGTTGGTTCCGTCTTTCTGGAGGTTTTCGGCTTATCACTTCCAACCTGGTGTGGTGCGAGCGGCCCTTGCAGCTTACCTCCTGCATGACCCAGATTATGCCTCGGAAATGGATCCGTCTGAGTTCAGGTTTGGGACTTCGTTCCCTTTCTGGCTCTGTTACGAGGTTCTGGAGTCTTCCTGGCTAGCAGACTTCCCCCTTGTTTGTTCTGGATTCCTGGTATTCCTTCTGTCGTTCCCGCACGCTGGAGTGGCGGGAAGCTTCCACGGTGCTTCAGGTTTTCCTGGAGGGCGATCTTGAGTACCTGAATGAGTGCTTGTTTGCCCCTGCCCTTCCCCGCGATGTGGGCATTGTTCAGCTTCATGTGCAGGTTCCCACCCTTTCGGCGGCGCTCATAGCGGACTTGCATGCCCGGGGCCTTTTGGCTTCAACCTTGCGGTTCTTTTTTCTCCTGGAGCTGTCCTCGGATTGGCTCGTGTAGGATGTGAGGATGCTTGGGTCCATCCCGGGGTCCGGCGCCTTGTCCTCGGCAGTGCGTTCATCCGCTGCCTTGTTGAAGTTTTTCACGCCGATTTTGCGGGATACGGTTTCCATGTTTTATGCTTTCCGTTTCACGTGTCGGCAGGCATTGCTGGGTTCTTCCGTGGAATCTGCTTGGGCTCTGGCTCTTAGGCGGTCTTCACCTTTTTGTCCTCTTCTGTTTGAGGAGTCGGCCGTGACGCAGTTTATTCAGGCTGCGTCGTTGGCTTGTCGTCCGATGTCGGACTCGTTGGTCTTTTGGGAGTGCCGGGGTGGGTCTTCCCGGAAGGGTCGTGCCAGGGCTCGGGGTTCCTCTCGTTGTGGTAGGCCACTGGTGTCAGGTTCGGGTTCGGCTCCTGCTTCGGACCCGCCCTCGTCTGGTCGGTGCGGTATTCGCTCTGTGCGGGGTTCTGGGTCTCGTAAGGGGCGCTGGCCCTTTCGCGGTTTGCCCTATTGACGGGGCGATGGGGGGGGGGGGCTGGCTTACGCTGTTCGCCCACGCCTGTTCCCAAGATTCGTAGGCGTTTCGGGTCGTGTCTGTCGGCCTGCGGTGGCGTTTGGGGGGGGGGGGGGTCGGGGCTGGCAGGGCAGGTTTCTTCACCTGCTCTCTGTCAGGTCATCTTGGAGTGGGTTCGCTTGGGTGTCGTCGAAACGACGTTGTCCCTCAGATGTGTTTCCCGTCTGTTTCTGGTCACGAAATGGGACTGCGCGGACCTGCGAGTCATTCTGGACTTGTCCTGTCTGAACCCCTGGGTTCATTGCCCCTCCTTTCGGATGACTACGCTGTCTCAAGTTCGGCTCCTCTTGGAGCCGGGCACTTGGATAGTGTCCCTGGACCTCTGGGACGCTTATTGGCATGTCCCGATTCATCCGCAGTTCAGGGACTGGCTCGGTTTTTTTGTGGGGCGTCTGAGTTACCGCTTCCGTTGTCTTCCGTTCGGGTTGAACCTGGCACCTTGCGTGTTCACGTGCCTTACGCGGGTCGTGGTAGCCCATTTGCATCTCCTAGGTGTTCAGGTATTGGCCTACCTTGACGACTGGCTGGTTTGGGCTCCCAGCCGGTCAGCTTGCTTGCTAGGCAGGGATTTGGTTCTATCCCAGCTCGCCGGGTTCGGGTTCTTGGTGAACTGGAGGAAGTCCCATCTGGTCCCCTCTCAGGTTCGGACTTGGCTGGGTCTCGTTTGGGACTCTTGGACCGCCTCCTTGTCTCTCCCTCCTGAATCTTTCCTACGGCTGTGGTCCAGCCTTCGTCTGTTTCTGGTGGGCCCTCGGGTCACCCGACGGTTGCTCGAGGGGCTGTGCGGGAGCCTTAACTTCGCGATGGTAGTCTACCCACCGGGTCGGGTTTGGCTTCATTGGCTGTTTTGGTTCCTTCAGGGGTTCCTCCTGAACCCCTTCTACCTCTCTTGCGATCACTGGGTTCGACCCCCGGGGGCCTTGCGTCAGCTGCTGCTTCACCGGCTTCCTCTTTGGGTTTTTCGGGGTTCAGTGCCTTGGCGCCTGCCTGAGCCCTCGCCCGATGTGTACATGGATGTGTCGTCTCTCGGCTGGGGCTTTGTGACCAGTGCTCACCAGGCCGGCCAGGGGCATTGGGATCCGTCCTTCCATCGAGCTCACAGCATGGTGCGGGAGTTCGCGGCAGTGTGGTTTACTCTTCAGAGGATTCGGGTCGCCCGCGGATCGACGATTCGGCTCCATTCGGACTGCTCTCCGGTGGTTCATTGCCTGAACCGCGGGGGTTCAATGCGGTCCTTGTTTCTTTGAGGTTGGTTGCTTCGGGTGATTCGTCTGCTGAGTTCTCGGGGTTTGGCTCTCGTGGCGTTTCATGTACGGGACTTGTCCAACGTCTTGGCCGACGGCCTGTCTCGTTTCATTCCCCTCTCCACGGAGTGGACGGTCGACGACGTTTCCTTCCGTTGGCTTTGCCAGACGTTTGAGCGCCCCGAGGTGGACCTCTTCGCGCCAGCGCAGTCGCGGCGTCTTCCCGTGTATGCGGCGCCCTTCCCCGATCGCAAGGCCATCGGGGTCGATGCCTCTCGGCTAGACTGGTCGAGGTGGGGGTTCCTGTACCTCTTTCCCCCGGTTCGGCTGTTACCCCAGGTCCTGACTCGCTTGGAGACTTACCAGGGGAGAGTTGTCCTTCTGACCCCTTGGTGGCCGGCCCAGCCTTGGTTTCAGGCGCTGCTTGCTCGGTGTCCGAACCCTAGGGTTTTTCCGCAACTCTGCCTCTTTCAGCAGATCGGGCTGGTACATCACATGGCTGGTTCGATCTTCTCCTTGAGTCTTTGCGTATGTTTTTTTTTACTCGAGTCTATCATCATCTCTATGGTGATCAGGTGGCCTCTCTGTGTCCCACCTGAGGGCTTCTTCTCGGCGGCAGTATGAAGTTTCCTGGTGGTCCTTCTGTTTCTTTTTGCGTCTTCGTCGTGTTTGTTTGTTGTCTGTTAGGGTGGTCTTGTCCTTTCACTCTTGGTTGTTTCAAGACCGTCATCTTATGCCTAATACTGTCGCCTCATATCGTGCGGCGCTGGCAGAGCCGCTTCAGCTTGCCTTCGGTATCGATGTTACGTCTGCGCCGTTTCGCAAGCTGTCTTGTGCCCTGTTTCACCTCTGGGCGGCTCATGCGAGTCTTGAGCCGTCCTGGTCTTTGGACAGAGTGCTCACTTACCTTTCGTCTCCTCGTTTCGTTGTGGTCCCTTCAGTCCGAGATTGTTTCTCCAAGGCTCTTTTCTTGTTGGCATTATCCTCTGGGGGTCGAGTAGGGCAGCTTAATGCTCTTTTCCGGCGCAGAGGTTTCTGCTCTTTGGGGCCTGGAGATTGTTTTGTTCGCTTGCAGGCATCTGCTTCTTTTCTGGCGAAGAATGAGACTGCTGCGTTCCGGAGGGGTCCTTGGGTGGTTGATGATTGGTTGGTCTGTCCGGGGGTGCATCATGTTTTGTGTCCGGTTGCGGTGCTTTGCCGTTATTTGTGCGCCACGGCTTCTGTGTCCGAGGATGCGCTTTGGGTTGATACGGTTTCCCTTTCTCCCTGTTCGTGGGTTCGGGTTTCCCAGGTCGTCCGCAGGGTTATCAAGTCTAGCCAGCCTGTGGTCTATCCCCGTGCCCATGATGTCCGTAAGTTCGCGGCTCTTTCTGCCGTCTTTCGGAATATATCTTGGTCTGATATTTGGGCGTGGGGTTTTTGGCGGTCGAAGAGGGTCCTGGCTGATCGTTACCTTGTGAATGTCCCTGGGCCCCGTTGGGCCTGTGTTGCTTTGGGTCGGCGGTTGCAGCCAGTTGTCTCGACTTTGAGTTGAGGGGTGAGCGACGACCGCCACCTGGGTAAGTCCCTCTTTTTCCGTCTGTGGGTAGTTAGCTCCCCCCAGAAAACCAGCATTGAATGTAATGAAACGCCATTTTCTGGGTGAGTCCCGGTGGCTCCCCGGCATCCCTCCCTCTGGTCAGCGTTTTTTTCGCGTTTTTGACATCCAGCCTCAAGAACTGAGGTGTGGGTAGTCGGTGTGGAGGGTCTGGGGCGCAGACAGTGGTGCGGCGACGTGTGACATCACAGTAGTTTGCTTGTTTTCTGTTGGGGAGTTCTATCCACTAGTTTGGCTTTTGGTAGCAATTTTCATCAGAATAGGGGTTTGTTTTGAGGCGCTTACCTTTCTGGGTGCCTGTTCCGGTCGATGGCAGACATAGAATGCTTCCAACCACACAGGAGTTTCTATAGGCTATTGCTTCCCTTGCCTCTCTGAGGGGGCCCGGTTCTGGCCGTGGTCCCCGGTAGGCCTAAGAACTCCATACACATGACTGATGCCAAAGTCTGACATTAGTATATCAGCCTGGGAAAACTCTGGGGAGCCTCCAGGACTCACCCAGAAAATGGCGTTTCGTTACATTCAATGCTGTTTTTTTTTATTTAATTTTCTAAACATATACTATGTTTTGGTGGGAAAAATTTAGTCATAGAAACCTTAAATTTGTCATCTTTTTCCCCCAATAGGTAATACTGCTTCCAGTCTCTGCTCGGCTACCAAGGACGCTGACGCAAACAACTTCTACCCATTAATGATGGTAAAGACAATTTTATTCTTGTTGTACTATTAGTATGTGTGGGCTATCATGTTGATGTCAATAATACACTCACCATCAGATTCTTTATTCAGGTAAAGGTACATCCATTGAGTTACATACATAATGATGGATTTAAAGATAGAGATAGTAAATACAATACTTAAAGCCACTAGTACTCATAGCGTTTCGGGCAAGGTGAAGGGGAAAAACACTTAGACTAAAACTTAATAGTAATTGAGCTTAAAGTATAAATTGCATTGAAAAAAATTTAAAAAAGGGGAGGGGGGGAACAAGGCAGAGAAAAGCAATTATACAAGTTGGTCAACAAAAAGCATTGATAACAATAATAAGACATGGGTTGACATTTAGGGGTAAGGTATGTTACATGGAGTTTATTAGGTAGTTTTTAGTTTTTATCTTAAACTGGTTGAGAGAGGTACAGGTACATGATTGGGCAGGTGTCAAGGTTCTCACCCATTCCTACCTTATATGGTTTGGGGCCGTTCCCACGGGTCTTCGCCCCTCCGTACCAGACGCCACTGCTCGCCCCGGGGCTAAACCCAGTCCACTAAGGGCTGGCCTTATATATATACCTCTAGCGAGTAGAGAGGTTCAAGTCAACCTGTATCACACCTGAACCTGCCCGTCTTGACACTGGGACACTCTCTCTTAGATATCTGGTCTGCTCGAGGTCGCCAGCTTGCTTCAGTGGTCTCATTAGTTATCTTAAGTCAAGGATGCAATTTCATGTGCAGTGCAAGGTGACATAAATGGTTTCACTCAAAATAGTCCTAGAGAATGGAAGCTCACTCAAACACATTGGTAAGATTAAAAGTTTACTGAAGAAAATATATACACTTGCATAAGGAAATAATATAGGTAGAATTGTCCGATGGCAGTAACACTCCTCTCGCTCCATCTCTAGCAACACGGTAAGCTAACTGGGTCCACTCTTCCGTCGGCGGGCACACACCTTGCACTTACCTCAATCGTGAAGGGATCCAGTTGGATGTTTAGTCAGTGTAAGATGTATCCTTTGCTAGTTGAGCTGGACCCTAGGCTACCACATAACCATTCTGCGGAATGCAAGAAATTTAGTTTCGGCACTCAAAAATAATTTTTGTTTTACAATTTATATATATATATAAATTTCATCTCCCGGACAGGCCCCCACTTGTTATGGGGTACGTGGTTGTACTGAGAAGGGCCAATAGTTAGAGTCAAGATGTATCTAAAATAGTGGGATAGATAGGCCCGGCCCTCCAAGGAACAAAGGTTCCTAGTAATGATTCTATGTTTTAAATTACAGGTCTGCTGTCTAGTAGCTAATCATCTACACCACTTCAACAGGATGAATTGATACTTCTCGTAATCTAACTTATTTATTAAAACCCTCTAATAACCCCCATATCCATTAATACAATAAATTTCTTTACCACTCTACCTTACATTAAACATCTTGGTCCACATAGACAGGATGCAGAGTTTACAATTACAACTAGGATAAAGACTACTTGGAGTAGGACACTAGTAAAGGCTCTAGGTAGCCTGGTAAAACTTGAGCACACGTGGTTTTACTAAAACACCCTAGAGTAATCTTAGGGATATATACACTAGCTTAGGCTACACAAGAACTTAACTACACAATTTGCCAGAACACGGTAACACAGTATTATACTTATCTTAGATAATAAATGTAGAATGAGGTAAGGGAAAGGGAGAAGGAGGAGGAGAACAGAGCCCACGTGGGAGAGTGTGAACACCACAACAGCCAGAACCAGAGAGAGCGAGAGCAGCCTCTTCCGCTCTCTTAAATATGCTGCTGGAAAGGGTACCTAGCTGATCGTACAGCCATAAACGTAACAAGTCTTCACCAACATTCATTACTAGTTACTTTAACAGTTTTAAGAATAGCTGGGAACTAGTTCAATATTATATTTAATAGTCAACAAGCCCAGAGTCTGAATAATCTGTTAGTAACAAGGTTCATCCTATGTCTGGCAAGGAAGACTGAGACAAATACGCATCAGGTATGAGAAGCCTTGAATATAAACATTATTGTTAATTAAATATCCCTCCTACACAACTATTTGGAACTCAATTTGACCTCTGGTTTCTGAATGGGAACCCAGGGTCATAACAGCGGCATTATTTGCAGTATCTATGGCATATTTTACATTTTTTCACGGATGTGGTACAATGTGTGGTCACTTGATGTTTTATTATAATACAGCTGGTATAAATTTAATATTTTGTCACATATTATTGTCACATGTGTAAAAAATGTTTTATATTTCAGGAAATATGAAATTTATTATGAATTGTTTTCATTATATGCACTTACTCAATATGTAGATGTTTCTGGGGGGAGCCCCGTTGGCTCCACTGAGCTATCCCAGGCTGATATGCTAATGTCAGACTTTGGCAACAGTCATGTGTATGGAGTTCTTAGGCCTACCGGGGACCACGGCCAGAACCAGGCCCCCTCAGAGAGGCTAGGGGAGCAATGGCCTATAGAAGCCCCCGTGTGGTTGGAAGCATTCTATGTCTGCCATCGACTGGAACAGCCACCCAGAAAGGTAAGCGCCTCAAAACAAACCCTTGTTCTGGTTAAAATTGCTACCAAAAGCCGAACTAGTGGATACAACTCCCCAACCGAAAACAAGCAAACTAGTGTGACGTCACACACCGCCGCGCCGCTGTCTGCGCATCTCCCCCCTCCCCTGGAGGGGGAAGGGGAAGCCCCAGACCCCCCACGCCGGCTACCCACACCTCAGTTCTTGAGGCTGATGCTATAGTCGATGGTCGTGTGCTCTGGCTCCGGTGTCGCTTCTGCACTGTGCTTTGCGTATGGTGTTGGTTTTGTGGGTGCGAGAGCCAGGAGTTATCTTCAGTACTCGGGCTGCATGTGCCTAGGGCTGCCTTCCCTAGGTGCCCTGTAAGTACTGCCCTTGGGGCTTGGGGCCACCTTCCACAGGCTCATCGGGGTCTGCCTCTGCTGGTCCGTTTTACCTTTCGGTTTTTCGGCCGCCTGTTGGGCTCTTGGGTGTTCTGTTCTCCCTTGTTACCGGCAGGTAAGAGGCAGTTTGCACTGGTAGGGGCTCAGGGTGCTGCTCAGCTTGTATTCCCGACATTGCGGCCGGCTGTTCCTTGGGGTTCACTGTCCTCTTGCGGGGTTTTGTTTTTGTTTTTGTTTTTGCCTGGTGGGGGGTTCTGTCATTTTATTCAGTTTGTTTTTGCCCTTCCACTGTTCTCCTCGGTGGCGCCCCCTGCTAGGTCCCCGTGAGTGTACACCTCCCTGGGGTTCAGCTATAGAAGTTTGCTTGGTAGTTTTGGGCGCCAGTTTGCAGCACCCTGCTTGGGACTACCTGAGCGCGAGTCCTCTTAAAGTAAACGCTCAGGACCCTGGGAATCCCCTAGGGGGCGCGTGGGTCCGATGGATGTGACCCTGGAGTCCCCACTCGTTGTGTGCGAGTTTGAGGGTTTCTCGGTCCCCTTGTCTCATGGTGACCCTCATTGTTTTTGCCTCTGCCACGCTGCCTGTTGGGTCGGTGATACTTTGGACCCTTAGTCCTGTGAGTGCTGCTGCTTGCTTGTGACTCAATTTACCCAATCCTCTGATGATTCTATTCGGGTACAGGCAGCGCGTGTGTTGCAGTCTAGGTTTCGTCTGTTGCAACGCGCTCGGTTGGTTGCTCACCCGGATGCCCCGGGGCTGCCCCGCTTTGCTTTTCGAGACCTGGACTTGGGGGTGGGGGTCGCTTCGATCATGGTTCAGTCCGCACCTCCTCGTCCTTCCCCTTCTGTTCGTTCTGGTCCCCCCCCCCCCTGCTTCCGGCCCCGAAGCATCTGAGGGTTTTGGGGTCGGAGCAGGGGTTACTTGATCTCGAGACTCGGGCAGCTTCAGGGGGTGCCCCTTTCGGGGGGGGGGGGGGGCGGCAGAGGCATTCGAGTCTTGTCTCCCGGCCGAAGCTTCTGGGTCTGACCAGTAGGCCCCCCTTCTTCCAGCTTTTCCGGCTGCTCCGTCCTTGTCTTGTGGGGTCGGGGCTTGGGGGGAGGACTCGGCCTCGGGTCCTGTGGTGAAGGACCTCGAGGCTGGGGGAGGGGCTGACTTAGGGGCCTTGGGCCCCGCTGGACCCCGCCTGGGTTTTTCTTCCCTCTGAGCGGGGCTTATTGTTACAAGGAGTGGGGTTTTCTTTTCCCCCCTCTGCGTACGAGTTGTATTTGGTGTCGGCCCCTCCCCGGGTTTGATTCCGTGGTTCTCCGGGTACGTCGGTTCCGTCCTTCCGGAGGTTTTCGGCTTATCACATCCAACCTGGTGTGGTGCGAGCGGCCTTTGCAGCTTACCTCCTGCGTGACCCGGATTATGCCTCGGAAATGGATCCGTCCGCATTCAGGTTTGGGACTTCGTTCCCTTTCTGGCTCCGTTACGAGGTTCCGGAGTCGTCCTGGCTAGCAGACTGCCCCTTGTTTGTTTTGGATTCCTGGCATTCCTTCTGTCGTTCCCGCACGCTGGTGTGGCGGGAAGCTTCCACGGTGCTTCAGGTTTTCCTGGGGGGCGAGCTTGAGTACCTGAATGAGTGCTTGTTTGCCCCTGCCCTTCCCCGCGATGTGGGCGTTATTCAGCTCCATGTGCAGGTTCCCTCCCTTTCGGCCGCACTCGTTGCGGAGGACTTGCTCGCCCGGGGCCTTTTGGCTTTGGCCTTGTGGTTCTTTTCCCTCCTGGAACTGTCTTCCGATTGGCTCGTGGAGGATGTGAGGACGCTTGGGTCCGTCCCGGGGTTCGGCACCTTGTCCTCGGCTGCGCGTTCGTCAGCTGCCATGTTGAAGCTGTTCACGCCGATTTTGCGGGATGCGGTTTCCCTGTTTTATGCTTCCCGTCTCGTGTGTCGGCAGGTGGTGCTGGGTTCCTCCATGGAATCTGCTTGGGATCTGGCTCTTAGGCGTTCTTCACCTTTTTGTCCTCTTCTGTTTGAGGAGTCGGCCGTGGCGCAGTTTACTCAGGCTGCGTCGGCGGCTTGTCGTCCGATGTCGGACTTGGTGGTTTTCCGGGGGTCCCGGGGTGGGTCTTCCCGGAAAGGTCGTGCCAGGGCTCGGGGTTCCTCTCGTCGTGGTAGGCCTCTGGTGTCAGGTTCGGGGTTGGCTCCTCCTGCGGACCCTCCCTCGTCTGGTCGGCGCGGTTTCGCGCTGTGTGGGGCTCTGGGTCTCCGGCCCTTTCGCGGTTTGCCCCCTTGTCGGGGCGATGGGGGGGGGGAGGCTTGCACTGTTCACCCGCACCTAGTCCCACGATTCGTGGGCCTTTCGGGTCATGTCTCACTGCCTGCGGTGGTGTTGGGGGGTCGGGGCTGGCAGGGCAGGTTTCTTTCCCTGCGCTCTGTCGAGTCGTCTTGGAGTGGGTACGCTTGGGCGTCGTCGAAACGACGTCGTCCCTCAGATGGGTTTCCCGTCTGTTTCCGGTTCCGAAACGGGACTGCGCGGACCTGCGGTTCATTCTGGACTTGTCCCGTCTGAACCCCTGGGTTCATTGCCCCTCCTTTCGGATGACTACGCTGTCTCAGGTTCGGCTCCTCTTGGAGCCGGGAGCTTGGATGGTGTCCCTGGACCTCTGGGACGCTTATTGGCATGTCCCGATTCATTCACGGTTCAGGGACTGGCTCGGTTTTGTTGTGGGGCGTCTGAGTTACCGCTTTCGTTGTCTCCCGTTCGGGTTGAACCTGGCACCTCGCGTGTTCACGTGCCTTACACGGGTTGTGGTGGCTCGTTTGCGTCTCCTAGGTGTTCGGGTGTTGGCCTACCTCGACGACTGGCTGGTTTGGTCTCCCAGCCAGTCAGCTTGCTTGCTAGCCAGGGATTTGGTTCTTTCCCAGCTCGCCGCGTTCGGGTTCTTGGTGAACTGGAGGAAGTCCCATCTGGTTCCCTCTCAGGTTCGGACTTGGCTGGGTCTCATTTGGGACTCTCGAACCGCCTCCTTGTCTCTCCCTCCGGAGTCTCTCCTGTGGCTGCGGTCCTGCCTTCGTCTGTTTCTGGAGGGTCCTCGGGTCACCCGGCGGTTGCTCGAGGGGCTATGCGGGAGCTTGAACTTCGAGATGGTGGTCTACCCGCCGGGTCGGGTTTGGCTTCGACGGCTGTTCTGGTTCCTTCGGGGTTCCCCCTTCCGCCTCTTTCGCGATCGCAGAGTTCAACCCCCGGGGGCCATGCGTCGGTTGCTGCGTCACCGACTTCCTCTTCGGGTTTTTCGGGGTTCAATGCCTTGGTGCCTACCCGAGCCCTCGCTCAATGTGTACACGGATGCGTCGTCTCTCGGCTGGGGTTTTGTGACCAGTGCTCACCAGGCCGGCCAGGGGCGTTGGGATCCGTCCTTCCGTCGAGCTCACAGCACGGTACGGGAGTTCGCGGCAGTGTGGTTTGCTCTGGGGAGGATTTGGGTGGCCCGCGGATCGACGATTCGGCTCCATTCGGACTGGTCTCCGGTGGTTCATTGCCTTAACCACGGGGGTTCAATGCGGTCCTTGTCTCTTTGGGGTTGGTTGCTTCGGGTGACTCTTCTGCTGAGTTCTCGGGGTTTGGCTCTCCTGGCGGTTCACGTACGGGGCGTGTCCAACGTCTTGGCCGACGCCCTGTCTCGCTTCGTTCCCCTCTCCACGGAGTGGACGGTCGACGACGAGTCCTTCCGTTGGCTTTGCCAGACGTTCGGGCGCCCCGAGGTGGACTTCTTCGCGTCGGCGTGGTCGCAGCGTCTTCCCGTTTATGCGGCGCCCTTCCTCGATCGCGAGGCCGTCGGGTGTTACGAACCCGGATCCAGCGTCCGAGCACGGAGCAGTAACGACCACACCATCTGTGGGTCAGCTCCCGAAACCCCCGCCAAACGGACGACGACACCTGGTGAGGACAAGGTGTACCAGCCACAAGGGCCAGTTTCCAGTCCTGTGCAGCTCACAACACAGCCGCTCCTGACCTCTGGTGAGGTGGTGCTCCGACGACAGCGCCATCTATGGACTGGATACGTCAGGTGTTTGTGCCCGAGCCCGTAAGTGAGGTGTTTTAGTGTGTCCCAGTCATTGATGACGTGTCTGTTTACAGAGTCGACCTTAGACCGCTGTGTTGAAGGTTGAGTCAGTCTACCCGAGGCAGCCAGTCTCCATACTGTGAAGTTTGCTGCAGCTGTTGTAACGTCGTCGTCCCGGAAGAACACTGTGGTGTGTTAGCCTGCCCGTGGAGTGGCAGTAAAAGGATTTACCCGGGACCGACTGTTGGAGACGATCATCCACTGGGGTACTGAAGACAGGAGAGTGATTTGTGGTGTCACACGAGGCTCCTGTCTAGGGCGTTCCCCTTTTATCGTTCGTGGAGTGGCCGTACCAGCCTTGTTGGCTCAGAACCTGCCAGCAGACCAGCTGGACGTGTGGTTGACGGCCTCCACGGCGGTGCCCCCAGTGGACCCGTGTTTTGGCTGACCTGTGGCCAGGGTAGGCTCAACTTCTTTGGAGAATTAATTGTGAGGCCACGAAGAAAGCACCAAGGATTCGGCACCGAGAGTTATGGCACCAGCGTCTTCAGCAGAAGACATCGATTGTGGATTAATCCCCTTGTAAAGTGTTAATACCCCTCCCCCTTGTGCACTCTTTTATTATATATATTTAATCGGTGATGGTGTTAATTATAATATTAAGTTCTTAACTTTCTTTCCCTACTCCCTTTTAAGTTACTTGCGTCAC
The DNA here is from genome assembly GCF_040958095.1 of Procambarus clarkii. Classification (NCBI taxonomy): domain Eukaryota; kingdom Metazoa; phylum Arthropoda; class Malacostraca; order Decapoda; family Cambaridae; genus Procambarus; species Procambarus clarkii. The sequence continues at coordinate 37,621,375 of NC_091164.1, forward strand.
GGATCTCATCCCTTGATAGCCACTACTGGCTTGGGAACGGATACATATATCTTCCTCTAACTACATCAGAGTAAGGACCCCGTTGCGTCCCGAGAGTGCCGTAACATCGGGGTCGATGCCTTTCGGCTAGACTGGTTGAGGTGGGGGTTCCTGTACCTCTTTCCCCCGGTTCGGCTGTTGCTCCAGGTCCTGACTCGCTTAGAGACTTACCAGGGGAGAGTTGTCCTTCTGGCCCCTTGGTGGCCGGCCCAGCCTTGGTTTCAGGCGCTGGTTGCTCGGTGTCCGAACCCGAGGGTTTTCCCGCGGCTCCGCCTCTTTCAGCAGATCGGGCCGGTACATCACGTGGCTGGTTCGCTCTTCTCCTCGAGTCTTCGCGTATGGTTTGTTTGACTCGAGTCTATCATCATCTGTATGGTGATCAGGTGGCCTCCTTGTTGGTGTCCCACCTGAGGGTTTCTTCTTGGCGGCAGTATGAAGTTTCCTGGCGGTCCTTCCGTTTCTTTTTGCGTCTTTGTTGTGTTAGTTCCTTGTCTGTTCGGGTGGTCTTGTCCTTTCTCTCGTGGTTGTTTCAAGACCGTCATCTTATGCCTAACACTGTCGCCTCGTATCGTGCGGTGCTGGCGGAGCTGCGTCAGCTTGCTTTCGGTATCGATGTTACGTCTGCGCCGTTTCGCAAGTTGACTCGTGCATTGTTTCACCTCCGGCTTGCTCATGCATCACCTAAGCCGTCCTGGTCTTTGGACACAGTGCTCGCTTTCCTTTCGTCTCCTCGTTTCGTTGTGGCCCCTTCGGTCCAGGATTGTTTTTCCAAGGCACTTTTCTTGTTGGCTTTGGTCTCTGGGGGTCGGGTAGGGGAGCTTCATGCTCTCCTCCGGCGCAGGGGTTTCTGCTCTTTTGGTCGTGGTGATTGTTTTTTTCGTTTGCAGCCGTCTCCTTCTTTTCTGGCGAAGAATGAGATTGCTGCGTTCCGGAGGGGTCCATGGGTGGTTGATGCTTGGTTGGTCAAGCCGGGGGTGCATCATGTTTTGTGTCCGGTTGCGGCGCTTCGCCTTTATTTGCGCGCCACGGCTTCTGTGTCCGGGGACGCGCTGTGGGTTGATCCGGTTTCCCTTCTTCCCTGTTCGCGGGTTCGGGTCTCCCAGGTCGTCCGCAGGGTTATTAAGTCCAGCCAGCCTGCGGTCTATCCCCGGGCCCATGACGTTCGTAAGTTCGCGGCTCTTGCTGCCGTCTTTGGGAATATGTCTTGGTCTGATATTCGGGCGCGGGGATTTTGGCGGTCGAACAGGGTCCTGGCTGCTCGTTACCTTGTGAATGTCCCTGGGCCCCGTCGGGCCTGTGTTACTTTGGGTCGGCGGTTGCAGCCAGTTGTCTCGGCTTCGAGTTGAGGAGTGAGCGACGACCGCCTCCCGGGTAAGTCCCTCTTTTTCCGAGTATATGCTGAAGTATATGCATATACAGAATGTTAAAAACCACGGCGCGCCCCACCCGCAGCCAAGCTGAAAGTAGGCTGAGCTTTTTTCATTTTTGACACACCGATGTGTCATTCTCGCAACATTAATCTAATAAATCTTTGATGCCGTACTGCGTCATCCCTGTGATAAAGTGTTAAGGCTGCAGTACAGTAATTTTAGTGTAAAATTGTTTTCATAAACTGTATTGTCTTAACCACTGAACTGTGCAACGTGCCTGCAGGTGCTCGACAGGTGGTGCGCAACGCGCCTCAGGGATATTATAGGTGTAGCGTACCATTCAAAACTGGCGCAGGGTGACGAGGGTCCAAAATGGATGCTTGAGGGCCCCAGTGATCATTCTCCATTTTGAAAAACAATCCCAGCATGCCTCAGGGCCGTGAGGAGCCTTAGTTTCAAGGAAGCAACCATGTCTGACGCATCGTCTACGAGCTCCCGCTCCACGGTCAGCTGTGGTCATGCAAAACGACTCTCTGAGGAAGAAATACTCAACATTTTATACGATGATGGTGCCATGGATGATGACTTTGACTACGATCCTTACCTCTCTTTCCGGCCCGTTGTTGTCGTGAGGGTGCTTGGTGGGCAACTGCCAGGGTGTGAAGTTCCCTAGGTCAGACCTCTGTCCTTTTGGGGCCTTATGCTCCTGTTGCTGTCTTCTACTATTATGCCAGATCTCTCTTCCTTTTCCTTGTGTTTGATTTTTCTCCCCCCTCTTCTCCTTTCTAACTGTCATTTCCCGCCGACCTTTTGCCAGTCCTTGGTTATTCTTTTGGACTTCTTCTGTTTTGACGCCTGGGTGTTTGAGGAGGCATACTCTCTCACCGTAGAACTGTGGTACCCAACGTCGCGAGCAAGGGGACACTTTTATTGTCACCCCTTCTTTCATCACTGAACCTGATCTTGATGGACTGACGGTTCTTAAGGTGGCATTTGTGGGAAGTATACTCACGACGCACCCCTGGGAGGCCCCAGCAAGACCAGCAACATGTCTCTTGTTGGGTGTCCTGTCCTCTAATTGTGGCTCCGTGGTGGGTGTGGGGGCATATTCATTAATGAAAGTCTTCCCTTTCGTTTTCATGCCAATAACTCCTGTTTCTCTTATGACTTCTCGGGCTCGTGGGGTGGGCGACCAGGTCCCTGAGTCGGACTGTGTTGGAAGATGGGACTCTGTAGCCCTCTGCTACATTGGGCCCAGACCTAGCTCCTCCTCTGACCCTCCTGACCACTCCCCTCGGTTCCCCTCCTTCCTTTGTGTTTGGGTTAAGCCCTAACCCCCCAGCAGTGACCACCTCATCCACTGGTCCGGCTCCATCTCTCATTGTAACTACTGCATCTTTTAACTCCCCCCCCCCCTCTCTCTCTCTCTCTCTCTCTCTCTTGGGGTTCTCAACCCTGTCCCCGCTGCGGCCGCACTCACACGATCCCTTCCTATACTAATTTGTACCATGCCTTGTTTAGTTTTACTACATGGACTAAGTACTTTGACCTCCATCATTTAGAGTCTACTCCTCCTGATGATTTTTCCCAACATAAGGCACCTTGTTGATGCGGTGGATGCCTCTGTTACTTTCAACCCCACCCGTCTCGGTTCGCATGTCGCTGCTGCTGTTTCTTAGGGTGCAGCTACCTGCTTGGCCACTTTATCCTGCATTGGTGAGACTCCTGTTCAGGTCTCCAAGAATGCTTGGTTAAATGCCAGTGTTGGCACTATTCTCCTCTCGCACCATGTTTCAACTGGTGTTAGGAATCTAAAGGACTGCCACGATGATATCAAGCATATCCTTGAAGCCCAGGGCCATTCTGTCCCCCAGGTGGACACGTTTACCCATCCCCCTCATGGTCGTCGCCGTCACCCCCTTCGAGTTGTGAAAATTACCTATGAATGACCCTTCCGCCCTCTGTCATTATTGCTGATGCCAGGTGCACCGTTCAGGAGTACATTCCCTCTCCTTGGCTCTGTAATAAGTGCTGGAAGTTTGGGCATAGTGCCCTCCGATGCTCCAGTACTCTCTCTCTGTTCCTTGTGTGGGTCCGAAGGTCACTCTTAAGTCGGAGTGCACTTCTCTCCAGGCTCGCTGCCTCGCTTGCGGTGAGGCCCACCTTACCTTCTCCTGCATGTGTATACATTGCAAGCTTGAGACAGCCGTTCTCAACTTGAAGCACCGGGAACGTTTGTCTTTTCCTAAGGCAAGGTGCCAAGTTCGCCGTTACCCCCCCTTTCGCTTGCGTGTTGCTCTCTTCTTCTCCTCGTCCTTCCCACCTTCCTCAGTCTCACAACCATTTCCAGGCCTTTGACCCAGACACACCAACGGCTTCCTTCCCAGCTCCTTTCCTTTCTGTCCCGATGGGTCCCCCTCCTGGTTCTCTGTCTGGGGTTTCCCTTCTTTCTACCCAGTCTGTCATGTCTCCTGTGTCTTCTTTCTCATCTCCCTCTGATCCTCCTTCCCATCCTTCTCCTCCGTCTCTTAGCTCTTCACGCCGCCTGTCTGTGCGAGCTGATGTCCATCACTCTCCTAGCGATCATTGTGGCATTCGCTCTCGTTCTTCTTCTACTGTTGAGACGCTTGAGTCTGTTATCCAGTACGTTGTTGCTGGAACACTTGTCATTTTGAGTCAGAAGCGAAAGCCTGGCTCATCTCCTTCCTCCTCCCCGGCGGGTAAGAAGGCTTCGCTTTCTTCCTCGCCTCCTCACCTCTAACTCTGTCACTCCATCTCCTCCCATTTCGGTGGTCGAGCCCCCTGTTCCTGCTATGGAGGTTTCTTTGGCTCCCGCTTCCCTCTTGGTTGCTGCCCATGCTGAGGTGCGCTCCCCGGTTTCTGCCCCTCCTCCTCCTGCTGTCCTTGACCCTCGGTTGTCTCCTCCTCCGAACCCTGCTCGTCTGCCTCCAGTCTGTCCTCCCACTCGCTTTCCTCCATCCTTACTCAGTTTACCCATGCCCCCTAACCCTGACTTCACTGACCCTGATCCAGATCCTGAGCTTCTTTAACATGCTGTGTTCCTTTTAATCTTTGTTTCTTCATTGTTTTCTGTTGCTGTAATTTCTCTTTTTGTCGATGTCTATTCTTCAATGGAATATTCGTGGATATTACGGCAATTTCCATTAACTCCAACCTCTGATTTCACAGTTTTCCCCCTTTGTGTCTGTCTCCAGGAGCTGAAGCTTGGTACTCGTCCTGGTCGCTTCCATGGGTATTCCTTTCTCCCCCCCCCCACCCCAGCTTTTGCTGGGGCCCATAACTCTACTGCTCTCTTGATTCGTTCTGATGTTCCCTTCGTTCCCCCTACTTTTTCCACCGCCTCTCCAATGTTCTGCTGCCCGTGTCTTTTTGAGTAAATGGTATATGGTTTGTTCCATTTCTCTCTACGCACATGTCCCGCTTTCTCTTCCTGATCTTTAACACCTACTGGACTCCTTGCCGGAGCCTGTACTCCTGCTGGGTGATTTTAATTGTCGACATACGCTCTGGGGTGATGTTCACACAAACACCCGGGGTCACCTTCTTGAACCGTTCGTCCTCTCTTCTTCCCAGTCTCTTATGAATTCTGGTGAACCCACTCATTTGGACTCTCGAACTCGCACCCTTTCCTGACTTGATCTTTCTCTCTGCTCGTCGTCTCTTTACTTGGCTTTTTCATGGTGGGTTCTTGATGCCCTCCATGGCAGTGACCCTTTCCCCATCCTTGTTACCTTTTTCTCTTTTCACTCTCCCCTCTCCTTCCTTAGGTGGCAGTTTACCAAGGCAGACTGGAACCCTGGAACCTCTTTACCCTCCGAGCTACTCTCTCCGACCTCTCCGTTCTGCCTCTCCCTCGCACCCTACTTCTTTTTCATGACACCATCTTTGACGCTGCCCTCCAATTTATTCCTCACTCTACCTCTCAGGGCACGCGGAAGTGCGTTCCCTGGTGGAATGTGGACTGTTCTTGGGCTGTCCACTGTAAGCGTGCAGCCTGGAAGAGACACCGCCGCCGGCAGACAGCTGATTCTTTTGTTTTGTTTCGGAAGGCGAGTGTGGTGGCCTGTAAGATCATCCATACAGCTAAACGTGAGTGTTGGAAGTCTTATGTTTCCGCCATTACGTCCAAAACTCCTCTGCTGCAAATCTGGAAGCGTATCTGCAAAATACTCCAAAACTAAGAGTGAGCTGCCACACCCAGCCAGCCCTCCCTCACTTCTCCAACTTTGTGAAAGAGAAAACATGCACTCTCTTGAACATTATATTGTAGAATGTCCCATACAGTACAACCTCGATTCAACGTACCCCGATTCAACGAATCTCCGGCTAGTTCGCACACTTTTCAGGCCAGATTTACTCACCCGGTTCGACGAACAATGGTTCGCCGAAGCAGGGGATGTTCGGATTTGCTTACGACGTCGAGACAGAGTTCACAGACTGGTGGAAAACTTTCACATTCTATCACAGATTACAATTATTAATTCCTTCATATGACAAGATCGATCACATAAGTGGACCACACAAGTGAACCGCACATGTGGTCCACAAGTGGTCCACAAGCTTACGATGTTGGGACAGAGTTCACAGTGGTAGAAAACTTTACCATACCATCTCAGATTACAATTAATAATTCCTTCATATGACAAGTTGGATCACACAAATGGACCACACAAATGGACCACACAAATGGACCACACAAGTGGACCACACAAGTGGACCACAAGTGGTCCACAAGCTTACGATGTTGGGACAGAGTTCACAGAGTGGTGGAAAACTGTTTCATTCTTTCACAAATTACAATTAATAATTCCTTCATAAGACAAGTTGGATCACACAAGTGGACCACACAACAAGTGAATCATATGAACCAAACACCAGCCAGAATGGTCCACAAGAAGTGACGCATGTTAACCAAACACCAGCCAGAGTCGTCCACACAAGTGAACGACTGAGTTTCAATGATTTTTGTTCACTGTTTTGTGGCACACGTATCTTTGTAAATTAATTTAAAGGCTGACGCGTCAATAGCTAGCGAATATGTTGAAATCTTCTTATATACATTTTCTGTGATGAAACAAGACGAGTGAGGGTGGACAGATAAGGGAATACTGTACAGTAAACCTCACTTTACAGTGAGGTTTCACTCACTTTCGTCTGTGTTGTCATAGTTCAGTGACCCATGGCTTTGAACGTTTCACATTAATAAATCATTTCTAAAACTGGTGTTTTAATAACTCTTTATTATCCTAATTAAACTAAACTTAATAAAACCAAAAATATACTGTAATAAGATAGATATCTGCTATTTGAGAAATTATTCACGTTATTGCAGCACAACTCCAGCACGAGTGGACAGGTCTAATCCCTGTCCATACAACACCATGCTTGTCGTGTTCGATTTCGTCGCCACAGTTCAGCGATCTACGGCTTCGAAATTATAACATTAATAAATCAGCTCCAAAGTATTTTTTATAGCTCTTATTATCGTAATAATGTTGCTAAACTAAATATGTAACCCAAAAATATATAATTTCATGTAAATTGAATATTTGAGAGAAATATATGTTACTGGAAATCGATCACAACACCAGGCAGTGTTTTGTTCGATTTCGTCGCCACAGTTCAGTGACCAACGGCTTCGAAATAATAAAATTAATAAATCAGTTTCAAAATAAGTATTTTTTATAGCTCTTATTATCGTAATAATGCTGCTAAACTAAATATATAACCCAAAAATATATAATTTGATGTAAATCGAATATTTAAGAGAAATTTATGTTACTGGATCAGGCTTAAACACCAGCCTACTGAAGGGTGTACGTATAGACTTAGTCTGCGTTCATACAGTGTGCACCCAGTGCTTTTAGCTTTGTCTGCGATTGACGTACAGTATTTATCCGCCGGTGGAAGAATAATTGTGGAATTGACCATTTTTTTACTACAGCTCTTTGGTTATAAAACAAAATGTCTCAGGGGCTTACTAATAGTGCCTTATTAATGCCAAAAATGAAGCAATATTTTGCAAGAACTAGTAGCAGAAACTCAACCAGCACGAGAAAAGCCATACCCAACACGAGAAAAGCGTACCCAACATGAGAACAGCCGTACCCAGCACGAGAACAGCCGTACCCAGCACGAGAACAGCCGTACCCAGCACGAGAACAGCCGTACCCAGCACGAGAACAGCCGTACCCAGCACGAGCACAGTTGTACCTAGCACTGGTACAACACTCGTACCCAGCACAAGCACAGTTGTACCCAGCACTGGTATAACAGCAGCCAGCACCAGCTCAGAAGCAGCTGAACCCACAGCAGCAGCGAGCACCAGCAAAGCTGATGTAAACATCTAAAAACATCGTGTGCAGCGTGAACAGTTAGAACAAGTGTTAAATTTAAGTGTGTACACAGTGTTAAAATTAAAGTTACAGTAATTTTAGTGTACAATAGTTTTCATAAACTGTATTGTAGTACTCAACATACAGCAGAACTACTTTTAATCAACACAGTGCTAACGGCATAATGCACTGCAGTACGTATTTAATGTAGAGCATTCACACCTTCACGAAACTTCAAGATGGACATAACTTCAACAATAAGGTAAATTTATGAATTACAAAATTTTTTAGTAGAGAAGTAATATACAGGGTAGAGTATGTAATATGATAATGCATTTTTATTGTGTACAAGAAAAAAAAAAGACACACAAATGCCTCCTGAAGGTCACCTCCTGCAACTAATCCAACGCTCCAACGAACTGGGGTTGGTCCCATATAGTACGTTGAATCGAGGTTGTACTGTATTGACTGACTTTCGCCCTCCTGGGTTAAGGTATGCTGAACTGTGTAATTACTATATGAGTACTGGAACACTTGATATATTGGACTTGTACCCAAGATTAACCATGTAATGTATCAATTATATAATGTATGTATGTGATGTAACTATATAACCTGAGCTTGTAAAAGCACCTTCATCACCTTCAGTGATTAAGTGCTTAATTGCAAACTAGTTTCTCTATCAGCTATCTCATTCTGTCAGAGTAAAAGAGACAAATGCATGTGAATGCATGTGTGTGTGTATATATGTATGTATACATATATGTATGTTTGTATGTAATTACCTAAGTGTAATTACCTAAGTGTAGTTACAGGATGAGAGCTACGCTCGTGGTGTCCCGTCTTCCCAGCACTCTTTGTCATATAACGCTTTGAAACTACTGACGGTCTTGGCCTCCACCACCTTCTCACCTAACTTGTTCCAACCGTCTACCACTCTGTTTGCAAAAGTGAATTTTCTTATATTTCTTCGGCATCTGTGTTTAGCTAGTTTATATCTATGACCTCTTGTTCTTAAAGTTCCAGGTCTCAGGAAATCTTCCCTATCGATTTTATCAATTCCTGTTATTATTTTGTATGTAGTGATCATATCACCTCTTTTTCTTCTGTCTTCCAGTTTTGGCATATTTAATGCCTCTAACCTCTCTTTGTAGCTCTTGCCCTTCAGTTCTGGGAGCCACTTAGTAGCATGTCTTTGCACCTTTTCCAGTTTGTTGATGTGCTTCTTAAGATGTGTACATATATGTGTGTGTGTGTGTGTGTGTATGTATATGTATGTGTATAAAGTATATATGGAAGCTGATCAGAATTACATTTCACCTTTGTAAATGCACATTAATGACACTATGTAAAAGACACATCGAACACTTTATGTAGGGCATACGTAAATCTGCGTATCTATGTATTTACGTATGTAGGTTAGCTTAGCATTTTAAAAGCACCGAATCACCTTCTGTGGTTGATTGTTCAATAAATGCTTGAACTATATGTTTAACACATCTCTAACCCTGTCTATGGAGGACAGAAAAAAATGTATATATGCTGATTAGCATTGTAAATGTGTGGCCACATTTGTGGTAGAAAATAACAATAATAAAAAAAAAACTTCTCTAACATCTTACTCGCCAACATTCCTTCTCCCACCATACTGTTATTATTTTTATTACACTATATACACATGTTATGTGTAAGTTTCTACATGTTTTATTCACCATAACTATGCAACTAAACTGGTATTGTGTCCAAACAGCACAGTGGCCACCATGCACTGCATGACAAGTCACAGCAGACGATGACGCCACCTTCCTCACCAAATTGGCTCCTCCCAACATACTCCAGTTGTTGTTATTACACTATATACACACATTGTATATACCCATGTACATATGTGTTCACCATAGCAAACCACTAAGCTAGTATGGTGAGCAAAACAAGAGTGGCTTCCACACACAGTGATCCTACCTTGATTCCCTCCCTCCCTCCCTCAGAAAAAAATCCTCCTCCCACAATACTTTGCACAGTGCTAATTATCACCACAATCCTGCTATTATCACAATCCTGGTCACAAAATCCTATAAATGAATAATTGACCACACGTTTATTTTGTAAAGGAACATATGAAGTCGTTTGGAAATTCCTTGATGGACAAAATAATGCTGTGGCTAGAGTTGTGAACATCTTGAACAGCATTGATTCACTGATATTTGAACATTGTACACAGTTATTATCAGACTTACGCTCTTCTGCAATACTATCATGGCTAAATAATACCAGTTACATATATATTTTGACATTATTAGACGATGCTGCTGTCACAAGCTGAACAGCAGTCCTGTGAGCTCTTGCTGCATGCACCAGCCTTAGTTGCTCACTCAGTACTGAGGCTCTCGCACGCAGGAATGTTGCCTACGATTTTGTTTTTTAAATGGTGTCTGTTTACAAGAACCCTGAGGAAGCTGATGTGAATCCCATGAAGCCACGGGAGTTTTGAATCATATGCTATACCTATAAGATCCATGAGGCGCGTTGGGCACCACCCGTAGAGCGCCTACAGGTGCGTTGCGCAGTGCAGTGGTTAAGGACCTGCCCGAAACACTATGCATGTTAGTGGCTTTACAAGGATGTAAAATTTCCAATGCTATGTACTCTCATGAACCTAATGTACCTTCTTGTATATATATATATATATATATATATATATATATATATATATATATATATATATATATATATATATATATATATATATATAATATATATATATATATATATATATATATACAGTATCCACTCAATTTAACGGCCTATATGGGGCTGTACCCTGGTCGTTATTTCCGGAGCTCCGTTATTTCCGAAGTTAAGTCGGGTCGGGTAATTTTTCAAGTAACATTCAGGTAGGATATATTTTATACTGTATAACTAAAATTAAATATAGTTCATTGTATAATTGCATTCCAATTTAGTGCCACACCGACGATTAAGCCAGTTGTTGGCTGCTGCATGGATGATGTGTGAACACGGTCTGATCAAGCAAGCACATGCCTTGCAAATACTTCATTCTTGGGCTTCACAAACAGTTCTGTTAGGGATTTTTCAGCCGCGTCATACGTAGTGCAGTCAGCTGTGTAGTTGAACACACATGGAGTAACGTAGTTTATTAAGAGACGCAGCTTGTCCATGGTGGGAGTGTCTTCTACTGCTAGAGTGAAGTTTTATAACGTCATGAGCTAGTGACGCCATTCTTGAGCAGCGGTGGTGGAGTTTGGGTCAGTAGCAAACCGCTGGGGCCGTAGTACCCGCTCCATGTTCACTGGCTGAATTATTTGATCAATAAATTGATAAAAAAAAAAAAAAAAAAATTTGAAAAAAAAAATTGATTCATTCCTTTGTATTGCAAAATATTTCATGTATCAATCAGCAAGTTAATATTTTCTCAATAATATTTTAGAGATGTGTTTTGATTTACCCTGAACAGTGCAGGTAATGTATTTTTAATGTTACAACACAGGCTGTGGCGGCCATGCCATAACAATGGCGATCGAGCCTTGTCACTGAGAGCTAGCCAAGACGAAATATTTTGAGCTCGCCTATTCTCTGCTGACGATAGAATATACATTTGCAGAGACTAATATGTAGCTTTTGTTGAAAAAAAAAATTAATATCTTGTAATACTATAATAAAATTGGTAAATTGACTTACTTTTAATGAAGCTGAAGATTACGAAGCTGTGAAGATTACGTCATCCTCTGCAGCGCTTGTTTTATATTGTTTATATTGTATACAGGGTACATACTGTATGTACACTTATTTTCAGGCATATTTTAATAGAGTATCCGTCTGTTTCTTGATGTCACTTACTGTACTTTTCCCGATGTTAAACTCTGCTGTTGCTCGTGCATGAGAATATCCTTTATCAAGTTTCTTAATTAACTCCAGCTTCTGTGCAACCGTCAGGCGCTTCCTTTGGGTAACTTTTGGCATTTTGTAAATTAAAAAGATCACAATTACAGTACAGTAATATCCTTCACAATTGAAGCTAGCCGCGCGAGTTCACAGTAAACAATGGGAACACATGGCCCGGCGGAGTACATTCTAGGTCTGTGGGGAAAAAAATACCTAGTGCCTATACTATAAAAGGTATTTAATAAGAAAACAAAGACTTTTGCTTAATAAAAACTGTTTCAAAATATTTTATTAATAATAATTTACAATTTTCTTCATTAAAGTGAATCATTTTAAAAGAAAATTAAGATGTAATATATGACTCTGGACGATCCAGGTCGGTGGCATGGTCGCCATGTGAGGGGACGCTGATGCCACAACAAACCCAATACCGACCGTCGGTACCGACCGCCAGACCGGTATTGCAGGCTCCAGATACCGGTCTCCCAAACCGGTCGTTAATACCGGCAGATCGGTATAAAAGAGGCCGTTAAATTGAGTGGATACTGTATATATAATATTAAATATGACCAAAAAAGTAAGATTAATCATTCTAACACGAATTTTCTCAATTTTTTTGTTATGTTTCTTTTCACTGTCGATGGTAATTGAAAAGTCAATTCTCCAAAATTCATTTTTATTTCTAGTCTGACGCGACACTTGGAACACGTTTCGTAATAACTTATTACATTTTCAAAGACTTTAGTTTACACACACATAACTATAACCTGCAAACACTAAACAGAGTCCTATGCTATAATTTAAATGGCTTTCATTTTATATACCTGCATTTGGGTGAGGTGATATGTTACAACAGTTTTGGTTGAGGTGAAAACACAAGACAGAACACGAAACAATGGGTATAATATTGGGTAAGTTTAAAGGGAAGAATGGAAGTAACTGCAAAGGGCCTATTGGCCCATATTTCTTGATGCTTCTATATTGGTGCGGAGTCTTGAAGTGAGTAGAATATAGTTCTATATTCTACTTGTATAGTTCTCTATTCTACTTCTATTCCTCAGACTACTGAGGAAGCTACTGTGAACCCCGTGTAGCCGCGGGCCATTTGAATCAGGCCTGGCACCCTATGGCGTATATATACGCCATGCGCACCATGGGACATGTTACTCAGGGCGTATATATACGCCATGCGCAGTTTAAGGGTTAATTGTAAGTGACTCCTTATCCTTAATTGCTCTCAATTCTTTAAGACGTAACTGTAACATGCTCGTGTCTGAAGCTAGAGACAAATACAAGAAAATTATTAATGATGGTAACAGTCTGTTTCATGTGGTCTTCATCTCATGTTGGCCTCCGAATGCATAATAGAGCTGATGAGTTACTCAAAGAATCTGCCTTTAAAGGAGACGTTGAGTGTAACCTTGGATTGTCAATGAGCAATCTGAGAGCAGCAGTACACCAAGAACTTCAACAATATCTTGTAGATTTGAGGCAAAGTGAAATCGACACCAGTAATTCCATCTATCATCATACTATCATGCAAGAGGAGCCACACATCTACGGTTTATCCAATAAAATCAGTATACTTCTAGATGTTACTACTGTACTGCTTGGCTTAGACTCGATTACAAGTATCTCTCGGAATTCTCATTATCTGCTGATGTAGACCTGACCAAATGTAAACAGTGTCAACAAAATTATTTGCACATACCCTGTCACTATGTGATAGAGTGCGAAAAGATACGTGGATTCAGAGATAATTCAATAACAAATGTTCCAACGATGTGTAAATATTTAATTCAAAATTATCTGCTACCAGAAATTTTAGCTAAATATCCCCAGTTTGCTAAATGTAGGTAGTAACTAAGTGATTGTAACCTTTCCACTGCTGCCCACTGGATGGGGGCGGTGTGCAGGACAAACATATCAATTGTAACACTAGCTCTCCACATGTGCCAGTTGCTTAATTTACAAACTGTACTTGTGGTTGATCTCGAATCCATTGATAATGTGACGACTTATGCTGATTTTTTTAACTTAGCTAAATTAAATGTGGGGTTCAATCTCTGAGCCCATTATGTACCTCTGTAACCCTTTCCACTACCATGCACAAGATGGGTATGGGGTGCATGATAAATTATTTAAACTTAATTCTTATAAACCTGTTAATTTGTGTTCCCTGATCTCAGTAAAAATATTAAAAATCGTAAGTGGCATATTTTGGCTGCAATAGGGCGGGGAAGTCTGGCAAAAAAGAGGCGTTGACAGAACAGGCGCCAGACGAGGTCTGCTTCGCCCCAGCTGTTAGGCGGGAGTTTCCACATAGATATAATTACCTAATTATTTCAATGTATCTGATTTTTTCTTAGTTTTTTTGCAGAAATATTATTCAGTAATGTGTAGTGTGATATATTTATATAATAAAATGTGTGAATCACCACTGTACTCAAAATTATGGTGTCCATATTATGGATTCAATTATTATGTTCATAAAACAATAAAAAATACTTTTGCGGTTGTTACAATATATATATATATACAGATTATATATAAGTATCTGCATGTTTTGTTCACCATAACGAACCACTAAGTTGATATTGTGACCTGAAAATGGTTGTTAGCACAATCTCTATAGGGCAAATGGAATGCTGGTCACATATAGCAAAAAAAGTAAAAATAAAATAGACTGCTTATTGACTTCACACAGGTAACTGCAGGATAAAACAGAGAGAAAAAATTTAAATACTTTACTATGAAAAACTAATCAATTTACATAAATAAAAATACAGTAGTTTAAAATTTTGGCTTATTTACAGTGAGCAAAATACAAAAAACAAACAGACAAATTAATGTTACGTTAAAGTACGAGCAATACTATGGTGCAGGAATACCATAGGCCAGGCTGCGTAAATCTACTACCACACAGAGACGTACGTTAGCAGATCCAGGCAGTTGAGCACGGAGGAGTATTCTGAATCTTGGTAGTTGCTGGCTCTATTTATATGGGAGCTGGACCAAAGTAGGTGGTGCTGGTGTCTTCGATAATTGGAGGCCGGCTCACACAAACTACCATTGCGCTTGTTCCCAGCCGGTGGCGGGAACTCCCAGCCACCATGTGTGATGGGGTGATGGGCATTGGAGTGTAGGGAGGAGTAGACTACTGTCTAGATGTCTGAAAAGTAGTTGTTGCTGCTCTTTCTGTAAATTCTTGATTATGCAGGAGTGATGTGGTAGAATAGGTGATGATGGAACAGGCCTAAATCTCCTTTTATGAGAGATTCTCATGACAATATTGAGTCAAAAAGCAACGAGGAGTGGCCATCCAGTCACTCGCTACCACTCCCTCCCTCAAAAATTCCTCACTCGCCAACATCCTCCTCCCACCATACTGTTTTTGCTTTTATTCACTACATACAGACATTATATATGATTATCTACATGTTTTGTTCACCATAACTGCTCATCTAAGCTGCCATAGTGCACAAAGAGCATAGTGGCCACCCATACACAGCATGACAAGTCAGGAAGATGACGCCACCTCCCTCACCAAATTGGCTTCTCCCAACACTTCTTTTGCTGTTATTTCAATATACAGTATATGCACATTATATATTAATATCTATATTTGTGTTCACCATAGTGAACCGCTAATCTTGTATGGTGACTGCAGACAGTAACAGATGGCCACACATAACTGATGTTCCCTCCCTCCCTCAATGGTTCAAGGCCAGATGCACTAACATTCCTCCTTCAAGTATACTGTTTGTGGTATTATTACACTATATACACACACATTACATATAAGTATCTACATGTTTTGTTCACCATAACTGTTCATCTAAGCTGGTATAATGCCCAAAGAGCATAGTGGCTACCCTTACACAGCATGACAACTCATGCAGATGTCGCCACCTCCCTCACCAAAATGGCTTCTCCTAACACTCCTTTTGGTGTTATTACACTATATATACACATTATATATAAGTACAGTGGTACCTCGCATAACGATCGCCTCATTTTGCGTAACGAACGGCCCAATCGCCAACAATTCGCCTCGTATGGCGACCGCTTGTTTGAATAACGACGACACCACATGGTGGGGTCGCGCTGCTTCTTGCACATTCTCGGATGCCTCCGACGATGCAAATAAATTATGTTGTTTTTGTTTAAAGATGCTAATGATGCTGGGATATAAAGGGGTGACTGCTGAGATGTTGCAAAGCAATGACTTTTTTGTAGAACAAAAGAAATTAAATTTTTTGAAAAACAACAAATGTCAAAAAAGTTCGTTCGGTGGTCGCTAGGTAGGCTGCTCCATGTTTCTTAAATAAAAGAAAAACATTGAAAAAAATTGAAAAACGGACAAATGCCATAAAGGTTCGTTCAGTGTTTGTCGGGTAGGCTGCTCCATTATTGAGACGTAAATGAAAAATACAAAACAAATGGAACAAATTTTAAACAAAGAAAGATTGCTATAATGGATCAGCCTACCCGACAAACACTGAACGAATCTTTATGGCATTTGTCCGTTTTTCAATTTTTTTCAATTTTGTTTATTTTTTATTTTTTTTTTTTTTTTATTAAAGAAACATGGAGCAGCCTACCTGGCAACCACAGAATGCACCTTTGTGACATGTGTTTTCTTTTTCAAAAATTTGCATTATTTTTTTTCATTTTATGTAACCCTTAAACTGGGCATGGCAATATAGTATATACGCCATGAGTAACATGTCCCACAGTGCGCATGGTGTATATAAATGCCATAGGGTGCCAGGTACGATTCAAATGGCCCACGGCTACACGGGGTTCACATTAGCTTCCTCAGGGCTCTTGTAAACAGACGCCATGTTTAAAAAAAATAATGGGCAATATTCTCTGGTGTGAGAGCCACAGTACTGTTGGAGCAACCAAGGCTGGCGCACGCAGCATGAGCTAACAGCATTGCTGTTCAGCTTGTGACCACAGCATCGCCTAAAAATGTCAAAATAAATATGTAACTGCTATTATTTAGCGGACAGTATTACAGATGACCCCTGACTGTGATAAAAATGACCAGGATTGTGATAATTCGCACTGTGAGAGGAGTAATGCTGAGGGACGGACGGAGATAGCAGTGTTTTCTGATTGTGTGGCCACCTGTTATTGTCTGCATTCACCATACCAGCTCAGTGGTTCTCTGTGGTGAACACAAATGTAGATACTTATATATAATGTGTGTATATAGTGTAATAACACTGCAAACAGTATTATTGTGAGAGAAATTTTAGTGCGCCTGACCATGAATGAGTGAGGGAGGTAGCCGCCAGCTGACTGTGTGTAGCAACGTCTCTTAGTGCCTGAACTAACTATACCACCTTAGTTGTACAGTTGTGTTGAACAAAACTTGTAGATACTTATATATAACAATTGTATATAGTGTAATAACACCACAAACGGTATTGTTGGGGGAGAAACTTTAGTGCGTCTGACCTTGAATGAGTGAGGGATGCAGCCGCCAGCTGACTTTGTGTAGCGACGTCTCTTAGTGCCTGTACTACCTATATCAGCTTAGTTGTACAGATGTGTTGAACAAAACATGTAATACTTATATATAACGTCTGTATATAGTGAATAAATTAAAAAACAGGATGGTGGGAAGAGAAAGTGGGTGAGTGAGGAGTTGTTGAGGGAATGGCAACGAGTAACTGGCTGATGTGTGGCGGTCACTCCTCGTTGCTTTTCGACTCATAATACCAACTTAGTGGTTTGGTATGGTGAACAAAACATGCAGATACTTATATATAACCTATATCTAAAGTGTAATAATAGTAAAACTGTTTGTTTATTGTTTTATGAACATAATAATTGAATCACTAATATGCACACAGCGATGATTCACCCCTTTTATTATATAAATCTATCACACTACACACTATTGAATAATATTACTGCAAAAAAAAAACGAAGAAAAAAATAAATCAGAAACATTGAAAAGATTAGGTAATAATATCTTTGTGGCAACTCTTGCCTGATAGCTCAGGTGACGCTTGTAACGGGGGGTGGGGGAAATAGCTCTATCTTGTCCATTATTCCACCCCCCAGTTAACTAATGAGGCCGGGGGAAACAGCTCTCTCTAGTCCGTTATCCCGTCCCCAGTTAGCTAACTATTCTAGAGCACTCCCAGAGTTCCTAAGGCAACCTCTCTCGTTCAACACCTTGTAACCTAGGTATTTGACTACCTATGTGCTAAGACTACAAGGCACCGTAACTTGATCAGGTACCCGAAACTCTAGAGAGAACTCTAGAACACATTTCACTGCCACAAACGTATAAGAGAAAACGAAAGGAAAGAAATAAATGGTGAAGTAATTAGTGAGGGTTTGGGGTGAGAGGTAGAGAGGTGGGAGGAGCGAGGAGGGTCATTAGTTGAAAGTGAGAGTTTAGAGAGGGGTGGAGGGAGAGGAATAGTTAGGTAGAAGTAGAAGAGTAGATAGTAGAAGTAGAAGAGTAGATAGTAGAAGACAAAATGCTTCCACCATCCATTCAAGACCATTACCTACAAGACAAGGAATGGAACTTGTCTGTATCACAATATTCACAAAAGATGTTATCAAGGTCATTATTAGTATGTCCCATCTTTATCATGTACTCAGTAAAATCATGGAACCAGTAATCCCAGAGGCTTTCTCACCTGAACTCAACTCTAGGGGACACAGTTAAAGGCAATGTAAATAATAAATTCAATTATATTTCACATACTAAGTATCATAATTTAAGCAATGTTCAAGATATATATATGTAAAGTGAGTCATCCTCCAAGAATCTGAGAACACTACAACTGACTGCCCCTGATCATCACACAACATATGTAAACACGACCAAGTCACCTTAATGTTCAACTCACCAAGTGTCTGCCTATAGCTGGATAGAGGTGGGGGGGGGTCTGTAGCTGATAGAGACTGTCCCGCCCTGCCGGCCGACAGCCTCCCTGCTAGGCTGTCTTCTCTGCTCTCCTGGCTGCTGCTGTTCTCTTAATGCTCTCGAATCGATAGTTCTCCGAGTATATATTGGGGAACTAGTAACTAACTCTGCCCACAAGTAGATAGCCTCAGGCACTCTACCAAGCCACTCCTTAAACGTCGGCATGTTTGAAGGCTACCAGGCTCCAATTATAAGATTAGTAGAAGTAAGGTGAAATTCGCATGATCTGACCTCAGGTCACTTGGTGGTCATTAACTCTTAGAGGTGTGAAACTCCGGCCGACAACTTGGTGCCTTCTCAAATCCGTCTGTGACTCATGTACTCTATGTATGTATTAAATACTGTACAACTAAACCAAACACTTTTACAGTGTTACACGCTGACCACCACTCACGAACGCTTTGTCAATGCCCACATTTTGCCAGACTTCCTCGGCCAATTGTGGCCAAAATATGTCACCTACAATTTATTTTTTATTTTTCCTGTGCTCAGGGAAAACAAATTACATTTTTAGAAGACGAAATTATTTTTTAGATTTTTGTTTTGTGTAAATCTCCTGAGGACCTCTTAGCAGCTTAAGAAACATGGAGCAGCCTACCTGCCGAACACCGAACGAACCTTTTGCTATAAGACAAATGAAAAAGACATATTGAACAAATTTGAAGAAAGAAAAATGTCATAAAGGTTTGTTCAGTGAATGTAAGGTAGGCTGCTCCATTATTTAAAACATGGAATATCATATTGATGTTTTTTGGTGGTAGAACGGATTAATTTGATTTCCATTATTGTCAAAAGGGATATTCGTGTTGTATGACGTCCGTTTCACATGACGATCACGGCGCCGGGATGGATTAAATTCGTTATTCGAGGTACCACTGTATCTCCATTTTTGTTCAGCATAACGAACCACTAAGTTGGTATGCCGAGTCAAAAGGCAGCAAGGACTGGCCGGCACATCAGGCAGCCTGCCACTGGCAGCCACTCCCTCCCTCACCTCACCTGACTCACCCACAGCCTCCTCCCACCATACTGTTTGTGCTTTAATTTACTAAATACAGACATTATATATAAGTATCACATGATTTGTTCACCATAGCAAACCACTAAGATGGTATATAGTAAGTGCAAAGAGCAATAGATGGCCACATAGATTCGGCAGACTACGCTACAGCCCTCCTACCCACAACATTACTCCTCACACAGTACAGCGCAAATTATCACAACAATCCTGCTGTTATCAGAATCCTGGTCATTTATATCACAGTCAGGGATCTTCTGTAATACTATCATCTCTAAATAATACCAGTTACATATATTTTTAGCATTTTTATGCGATGCTGTGGTCACAAGCTGAACAGCAATGCTGTGAGCTCATGCTGCGTGCACCAGCCTTTGTGGCTCACTCAGTACTGAGGCTCTCACACCCGGGAATGTTGCCCATGATTTTTTTTTAAATGGCGTCTGTTTACAAGAGCCCTGAGGAAGGTGATGTGAACCCTGTGTATCCGCTGCCATTTAAATCTTGCAAAGTACAGTACTCCAAAACTGCACTTGCAGTGTTGCGCACTTTTGTGTCAGTTACTCAAAACTTTATATGCAGTCTTGTGCCGTTTAAGGGTTAAAAAGCACAAAGGATTCGTCAATCACCATCTTGTGAGCTGGTACATAGAAATCACTGTACTCTCCAACAAGTTCATTCATGTGTCTTCATGCAAAATGAAGACACATGAGGAGTATCGCAAATCTGTCTCGAGACATATATTTCCTGAACAATGGTGTTGGAACAGTCTGGTCTTTGCACCAATAATGGTCGAGTACATGTTTGACACAATGCTTCATCAACATACACAGTGCCAAAAACTCATACATTTCACCTAAAGTTGTATCTTTCCATCGTTGTAATCATGAAAAATCGGATAACTCCTCACGAATGAGATCAGCTGCATATTTGTTCATTTCCTGAACAATATGTTGCATGAGCGGCTCATCTAAATATGCAGTAAAGTAGTCCATCTCAAACATATCGTCACCTGTATCAGGGAAAAGGTCTGTAATCCCAACATCTGAATTGTCAAAGGCAGTAATTTCTGGAACAAAATCTGTCCCATCACTGTACATATACACCTGGTGTCTTTCGAGAGGCAACAGCGGCACCACGGCGAGGAATCCATGGCCCAGGAACTGAAGCCCGTCCGGAAACAGTACGGGTGGGCAGGGACGATGATGGAAAATTAGCTGATGTTGAGGGGCTTTGTTCGTCAGTGTCCCCATGTGGTGCCATGCGGTGCCGCATGGTTGGACTAGATGCTGCTGACACAACAAAATGTTGCTTGGCAACACCACACACTCCACTGGCACCAGCGGCAGCAAAACTATTTTCTGATTCTAAATCACTAAAACCAGAAAATGATTCACCTCTCTCCGAATTGTCGACCAAAACATAAAAATCTGACAAAGTAACACATGAACTATGTGGATTGGCATGAAGTGGTGTCAATTGCGGGCGGGGAGGCATGGGTGAGGAGCTAGGCCTAGCCCTCGTGGCACCAGCCTGTTCACTCGGAGTAGTCAATATCAGGTTCATCACCATCCAGGAAAAAATTCTGATTAATTTCATCCTCATTCAAAGGCCGCTATGTACGCTTTGCTGAGCGGGGTCGGTTGGTGGAACGTGATGCGCTCGCCATGGTCTCTGTCGGGCAACTGAGGCCTGCAGTCAATGGTGGCCTGCGCTGGATTTTTTCTCCAGGTGGTGTCTGTTTACATTCGGGGTCGACTTGACTATAGCTGCTCCTATCCCTCACGGGGCATTTCAAATTGTTCGCTAGACCCTCAATCATATATATATGTATGAATTGAGTAGTTTTGGGAAAGTTACTACCATCGTATATGTATGTATGTATTGCGAGGTTTAAGGGTTAATCCTATGTTCCCGGGGTATTTTCCGCGACTTCGCCTCTTTCAGCAGATTGGGATGGTCTGGCACATGGCTGGTTTGGTCTACTTTGCTCTTCGTGTCTGGTCTTTTTGGCGTGGGTGTATCACCACTTGTATGGTGATCAGGTGGGTTCATTGAAGGTGTCTCACCTGCGAGCTTCTTCTCGGCAACAATGTGAAGTTTCCTGGTGTTCTTTTCGCCATTTCCTCTCTCTTTGTAGGCTGTCTTCTATTTCTGTTCGGGTTGTTTTGTCCTTTCTTTTTTTGCTTTTTCATGACCATCATTTGATGCTTATTACTGTCGCCTCTTATCTTGCAGCGCTGGCGGAGCCGCTCCAGCTTGTGTTTAGGGTGGATGTCATTTCCGCCCCATTCTGCAAGCTTTCTCATGTATAGTTTCACCTCTGGCCAGCTCATGCGCTGCCGGAACCGTTTTGGTCCTTGGACTGGGTGCTCTCTTTTGCCCTCTTTTCCTCGGTTTGTGGTGGCCTCATCAGTTCAAGATTGTTTTCCAAGGTTCTGTTTCTATTGGCATTGGCCTCTGGGGGTTGGGTTGGTGAGCTTCATGCTCTCCTGTGCAGGGGTTTTGCTCTTTCAGTCTTGGTGGTTGGCTTGTTCAGTTGCAGCCGTCTATTTCTTTTCTGGTGGAGATTGAGACGGCGGCTTTCTGGAGGGGGTCCTTGGAACATTGATGCTTGGTTGATCAGGCTGGGAGTACATCATGTGTTGGGTCAGGTTATACCTATACCTATAGCTATACCTGGTTGATGGGGTTCTGGGAGTTCTTCTACTCCCCAAGCCCGGCCCGAGGCCAGGCTTAACTTGTGAGAGTTTGGTCCACTAGGCTGTTGCTTGGAGCGGCCCGCAGGCCCACATACCCACCACAGCCCGGTTGGTCCGGCACTCCTTGGAGGAATAAATCTAGTTTCCTCTTGAAAATGTCCACGGTTGTTCTGGCAATATTTCTTATGCTTGCTGGGAGGACGTTGAACAACCGCGGACCTCTGATGTTTATACAGTGTTGTCTGATTGTGCCTATGGCACCTCTGCTCTTCACTGGTTCTATTCTACATTTTCTTCCATGTCGTTCACTCCAGTACGTTGTTATTTTACTGTGTAGATTTGGTACTTGGCCCTCCAGTACCTTCCAGGTGTATATTATTTGATATCTCTCTCGTCTTCTTTCTAGTGAGTACATTTGGAGGGCTTTGAGACGATCCCAATAATTTAGGTGCTTTATTGCGTCTATGCGTGCCATATATGTTCTCTGTATTCCCTCTATTTCAGCAATCTCTCCTGCTCTGAAGGGGGAAGTGAGTACTGAGCAGTACTCAAGACGGGACAACACAAGTGACTTGAAGAGTACAACCATTGTGATGGGATCCCTGGATTTGAAAGTTCTCGTAATCCATCCTATCATTTTTCTGGCTGTCGCAATCCCAGCAAACATTTTCACGTTTTTAAAATGTTCTAAAAACGACATTTCATTGTTTTCAGCACGTTTATAATTACGTTTTAAAAATGTTTTTTGAGAATTTTTATATACGACCTTAGAACGTAAATTCATATCATTTTAAAAAACCTTTGTATAATCTTTTAATTACCTATATTAAAACGTTTAGGGTAAATTACGGTATAATAATTTTTTAATTCATATCTGAAATAGAAAGGGAGAAAGAAAGAAAGAAGATATCTGAGAAAGAAATGGACATCCTATATATGTACGTATGAATTGCAAATAAATAGGGTACAAAAAGAGAATTAAAATATTATATTTAATTAAGAATGAGTAATACAACAAAATATATGTAATAGCTCGAAATATATAGACTATATCTATAACAGAATATAAAAGTAAAAATCTAAAAATCTATATATGCAATGTGAACACAAAAGATTTCGTGATCAAGCAGCCTGTGATTCATGTCATGCTGAGATCAGTCTGACGTTACAAGCAGTTATTGTTACTTAAAACTAAAACAAGTAAAATTTCCAGAGTATACATATAACACTATAGTTTTTCTATGACTAAAAATAAAAATCTATAAATCAAAAGTTTAGGACTAATTAACTAAAAATAAAAATCTACAAGTGAATGTAAACACACTCAAGTATAATATTCATGGAGAAAGAGAAAGAAAAAGAGAGAGAAGGAAAGAAAGGGAGAAAGAGAAAAGAAAAAACAGTCAAGTATAATATTCATATTAGCACCATGCAACATAACTTAGATTAAGTAAAAATCTCAGACAATTTTAAATCAAATGAAATATGAGAGAGAGCAAGAGCCAGAGAGAAAGAGAGCGAGCCAGAGAGAGAGAGCGAGAGCCAGAGAGAGAGAGAGCAAGAGCCAGAGAGCGAGAGAGAAAGCCAGAGAGAGAGCGAGAGCCTGAGAGAGAGAGAGCAAGAGCCAGAGAGAGAGAGCGAGAGCCAGAGAGAGAGAGGAAGAGCCAGAGAGAGCGAGAGAGAAAGAGCCAGAGAGAGAGAGAGCCAGAGAGAGAGAGAGAGAGAGAGAGCCAGAGAGAGAGAGCCAGAGACAGAGAGCCAGAGACAGAGAGACAGAAAAACAGAGACAAAGACACACACAGAACAAGAGAGGAGACAGAACAAAATTAAGGCAAGGAGAGAGAAGACAGAACAGAAACAACAGAGAGGGGAGAGAGAAATGAGAAAACATTGAAGAGAAGGGGGAAGAGAAAGACAAGATAAGAAAAAGATACAAGAAAAATATACAAGATAAAAATGACGTAAGTGAATACCACAAATGTAAAAAGTAAAGGAAGAGAGAAGCTAGAAGAGACAGGAAACAAGAGGTGTTAGAAGAGAGGAGGAAAGGAGAGATAAAAAGAGACAAGAAAAACAGGAGAGAAATGTAAAAGAAATAAAAAAAAAAAAGGACATTTGTGAGGAGAGAAAATAAAGAGGAGACCAGAGAAGACCATATATCAAGAGTGTGAGGATAAACACATATATTTTCTTAGTAGACATCCTCTGCCTCTGGTTGCCCCTCTTGTATACGAATTGTACTTGCAAGTTTTCCCTGAAAAGATATTAACAAAATTAATATTTAATTATTTGTTTATATAAATTACACACACAAACTATATATTATATATATATATATATATATATATATATATATATATATATATATATATATATATATATATATATGTATATATAAAATATAATTTTGTAAATCTCATCCTATAAACATTCATGTTTCTACATGTTAAACAAGCTACAAGGATGAGAGAAGGGGATGTTCCCTCCATGCTGGATATTATATTTACCAGGAAAGAGGAAGATATATTTATCATTCAATACCTCCCTTTTCCTCCTTTCAGTACCTCCCTCCTTTTACTCAAGTGACATGGTCACTTGGGTAAAAGTGACCATGTCTTTTTGGGAATAAAGTATGCAATGCATTATAATCTGGAAGAAAATGAGCTTGAAGCAGTTGAAAAACCTGATTTGTGGAGAGGTCATTATGGGGAACTCAGATATATCCTTAAGGAATTTGACAGAAACACTTGCTGTTAGGACATGAAGTAAATGAGATGTATGTCAAGTTTTGTGAAATATATGATAATGGCACAACAAAATTTATACTAAAGCAGAGATGCAGAACTAGGAAAAGGGGATTTGTTCAACAGAAATTGCCCAAACATACAAGCAATACAAAGATGTGAGAAACAACAATAGCAGTAAGGAGAGGGGCAGAAAGACTATGACTTTCGGTCATATTCAACAACACAAATATACATACACACACACACATTATTGGAAAAAATTGGAATTGGAATATTGGAAAAAATAATTAAAACTAAATGGGAAGAACACCTGGAGAGAAATGATATAATTTCAGACAGACAGTATGGTTTTCGATCTGGAAGATCCTGTGTTTCGAATTTACTTAGTTTCTATGATCGAGCAACAGAGATATTACAGGAAAGAGATGGTTGGGTTGGTTGACTGCATCTATCTGGACCTAAAAAAGGCATTCGACAGAGTTCCGCATAGAGAGGTTGTTCTGAAAACTGGAAAATATTGGAGGGGTGACAGGTCAGGTTCTAACATGGATGAAAAATTTTCTGACTGATAGAAAAATGAGGGCAGTAATCAGAGGCAATGTATCGGACTGGAGAAATGTCACAAGTGGAGTACCACAGGGTTCAGTTCTTGCACCAGTGATGTTTATTGTCTACATAAATGATCTACCAGTTGGTATACAGAATTATATGAACATGTTTGCTGATGATGCTAAGATAATAGGAAGGATAAGAAATTTAGATGATTGTCATGCCCTTCAAGAAAACCTGGATAAAATAAGTATATGGAGCACCACTTGGCAAATGGAATTTAATGTTAATAAATGCCATGTTATGGAATGTGGAATTGAAGAACATAGACCCCACACAACCTATACATTATGTGAGAAATCTTTACAGAATTCTGATAAAGAAAGAGATCTAGGGGTGGTTCTAGATAGAAAACTATCACCTGAGGACCACAAAGAATATTGTGCGAGGAGCCTATGCTACGCTTTCTAACTTTAGAATTGCATTTAAATAAATGGATGGCGATATACTAAAGAAATTGTTCATGGCTTTTGTTACGCCAAAGCTAGAATATGCAACTGTTGTGTGGTGCCCAACAACAGAAGTTGGCCCATATCTTAAGATGCACATCAACAAACTGGAAAAGGTGCAATGACATGCTACTAAGTGGTTCCCAGAACTGAAGGGCAAGAGCTACGAGGAGAGGTTAGAGGCATTAAATATGCCAAAACTAAAGGACAGAAGAAAAAGAGGTGATATGATCACTACATACAAAATAGTAACAGGAATTGATAAAATCAACAGGGAAGATTTCCTGAGACCTGGAACTTCAAGAACAAGAGGTCATAGATTTAAACTAGCTTAACACAGATGCCGAAGAAATATAAGAAAATTCACTTTCGCAAATAGAGTGGTAGACGATTGGAACAAGTTAGGTGAGAAGGTGGTGGAGGCCAAGACTGTCAGTAGTTTCAAAGCGTTACATGTCAAAGAGTGCTGGGAAGACGTGACACCACGAGTGTAGCTCTCATCCTGTAACTACACACACACACATTTATATTAAATATATATATATATATATATGTATATATATATATATATATATATATATATATATATATATATATATATATATATGTCGTACCTAGTAGCCAGAACTCACTTCTCAGCCTACTATTCAAGGCCCGATTTGCCTAATAAGCCAAGTTTTCCTGAATTAATATATTTACTATAATTTTTTTCTTATGAAATGATAAAGCTACCCTTTTCACTATGTATGAGGTCAATTTTTTTTTATTGGAGTTAAAATTAACGTAGATATATGACCGAACCTAACCAACCCTACCTAACCTAACCTAACCTATATATATAGGTAAGGTTAGGTTAGGTAGCCAAAAAAAGCTAGGTTAGGTTAGGTTAGGTAGGTTAGGCAGACGAAAAAACATTAATTCATGAAAACTTGGCTTATTAGGCAAATCGGGCCTTGCATAGTAGGCTGAGCAGTGAGTTCTGGCTACTAGGTACGACATATATATATATATACAGTACAACCTCGATTCAACATATCCCGATTCAACGAATTTCCGGCTAGTTCGCACACTTTTCAGGCCGGATTTACTCACCCGGTTCGCCGAAGCGGGGGATGCTCGGATTTGCTTACGATGTCGAGACAGAGTTCACAGACTGGTGGAAAACTTTCACATTCTATCACAGATTACAATTATTAATTCCTTCATATGACAAGTTGGATCACACAAATGGACCACACAAGTGAACAACACAAGTGGACCACAAGTGGACCACAAGTGGTCCACAAGCTTATGATGTTGGGACAGAGTTCACAGAGTGGTGGAAAACTGTTTCATTCTATCACAGATTACAGTTAGTAATTCCTTCATAAGACAAGTTGGATCACACAAGTGGACCACACAACAAGTGAATCATATGAACCAAACACCAGCCAGATGGTCCACAAGAAGTGACACATATTAACCAAACACCAGCCAGAGTCATCCCCACAAGTGAACGACTGAGTTTCAATGATTTTCGTTCACCGATTTGTGGCACACTTATCTTTGTAAATTAATTTAAAGGCTGAAGCGTGAATAGCTAGCTAATATGTTGAAATCTTCTTATATACATTTTCTGTGATGAAACAAGACGAGTGAGGGTGGACAGATAATGGAATACTGTACAGTAAACCTCACTTTACAGTGAGGTTTCACTCACATTCGTCTGTACTGTCATAGTTCAGTAACCCATGGCTTTGAACGTTTCACATTAATAAATAATTTCTAAAACTGGTGCTTTAATAACTCTTTATTATCATAATTAAACTAAACTAAATAAAACCAAAAATATACTGTAATAAGATAGATATCTGCTATTTGAGAAATTATTCACGTTATTGGCAGCACAACTCCAGCACGAGTGGACAGGTCTAGTCCCTGTCCATACAACACCATGCTTGTGGTGTTCGATTTCGTCGCCACAGTTCAGCGATCTACAGCTTCGAAATAATTAAATTAATAAATCAGTTCCAAAGTAAGTATTTTTTATAGCTCTTATTATCGTAATAATGTTGCTAAACTAAATATATAACTCAAAAATATATAATTTGATGTAAATTGAATATTTGAGAGAAATATATGTTACTGGAAATCGAACACAACACCAGGCAGTGTTTTGTTCGATTTCATCGCCACAGTTCAGTGACCTACAGCTTCGAAATAATAAAATTAATAAATCAGTTCCAAAATAAGTATTTTTTATAGCTCTTATTATCGTAATAATGTTGCTAAACTAAATATATAACCCAAAAATATATAATTTGATGTAAATCGAATATTTAAGAGAAATTCATGTTACTGGATCAGGCTTAAACACCAGCCTACTGAAGGGTGTACGTATAGACTTAGTCTGCGTTCGTACAGTATGCACCCAGTGCCCTTAGCTTTGTCTGTGATTGACGTACAGTATTTATCCGCCAATGGAAGAATAATCGTGGAATTGACCATTTTTTTACTACAGCTCTTTGGTTATAAAACAAAATGTCTCAGGGGCTTACTAATAGTGCCTTATTAATGCCAAAAATGAAGCAATATTTTGCAATTACTAGTAGCAGAAAATCAACCAGCACGAGAACAGCCGTACCCAGCACGAGAACAGCCGTACCCAGCATGAGAACAGCCGTACTCAGCAGGAGAACAGCTGTACCAAGCACGAGAACAGCCGTACCCAGCACGAGAACAGCCGTACCCAGCAAGAGAACAGCCGTACCCAGCAAGAGAACAGCCGTACCAAAGCACGAGAACAGCCGAACCCAGCACGAGAACAGCCGTACCCAGCACGAGAACAGCCGTACCCAGCACGATAACAGCCGTACTCAGCACGAGCACAGTTGTACCCAGCACTGGTACAACAGCCGCACCCAGCACAAGCACAGTTGTACCCATCACTGGTACAACAGCAGCCAGCACCAGCTCAGAAGCAGCTGAACCCACAGCAGCAGCGAGCACCAGCAAAGCTGATGCAAACATCTAAAAACATCGTGTGCAGCGTGAACAGTTAGAACAAGTGTTAAATTTAAGTGTGTACACAGTGTTAAAATTAAAGTTGCAGTAATTTTAGTGTACAATAGTTTTCATAAACTGTATTGTAGTACTCGACATACAGCAGAACTACTTTTAATCAACACAGTGTTAACGGCATAATGCACTGCAGTACGTATTTACTGTAGATCATTCACAACTTCACTAAACTTCAAGTTGGACACAACTTCAACAATAAGGTAAATTTATGAATTACAGTATTTTTAGTAGAGAAGTAATATATAGGTAGAGTATGTAATATGATAATGCATTTTTATTGTGTACAAGAAAAAAAAAGACTGACACAAACGCCTCCTGAAGGTCACCTCTTGCAACGAATCCAACGCTCCAACGAACTGGGGTTGGTCCCATATAGTACGTTGAATCGAGGTTGTACTGTATAGGACAATTAGTAAAAACAAAACAAAAAAAACACAAATTTAAAATTTTTTTCCTTGTACCTAGATCCACCAGGCCTGTTTGGTGCATGTTTCAGTACTTCAGAAATCTGGAAGGTCACGTCCTCCTCCTCAACTTGTGGATGTGCGTTGATAGATGATTCTGTAAAATTAAGTTATTTATATAATAATAAATTCAATATAACAATAATATTCTGTAAAATTAAAAGTAATTTATACATCAATCAGATAAAACTCTCCAGAGATGGTGATACACAACATATAAAGGACAAGTTTCAGAACACGATATGCATTTAGGAATAAGGTTTTGTACATGTAGGTAGCACATGAGAAAAAAAGTGGATGGTGATCAAGTTTCTATTAACATGTTAATGGCTTTGTTAAGGCTTTGCAAGAATGAAAAAATATTAATAATATAATCGACCAATTAATTGTACGTTGTTTATAAGTCAATTATTTGCATTATTATTATTATTATTATTCAATACTAATGATATAAAAATGCATTTTGTAATCTACTATTTATGCAAGTATTAAGCACAGGATCATGAAATAAACTGCAAAATACTGTAATGGATAAACCAATTAAGTTTACATTTTCCCATAGCTAAGTCAGTCAGTTCTATTAGCAGCAGAGAACAATTATGCCCAACCTCTATTAAATGAAACAATCTTAAGAGCAAGTGATAGAAATATAATCATTTATTCTTGGGAAAATATTATGGAATGGTTCCAAATATGAAAAATATTAAGTTTTTTGGTTAAAATTTTTTAACTTAAAATTTAAATTTTTAAGTGAATTTTAAACTTTAAAAAAATTATTTAATTTTTTGGTTACTTACTTAAAATAACGTTATATAGTTCTTGTTTTTGTAGAAATGCCAATTTCTTCTTTTGCCCTTCCAGACTGTATAGTGACCACAGGCCGTTTGTTCCTATCTTCTTCATTATTCTTTGAACCGTGGTTGCACAATCAGACCCACGTACACTGGTTAAAAGCAACAACAAAAATGTAGTACACCAACGAATTTTGATTATATATATATATATATATATATATATATATATATATATATATATATATATATATATATATATATATATATACAGAGCACCACTTGGTTTCCGAACCCCTTGGGGACGAGACCCGTCGGTTAACATGTAAGTTCGTATACGAGAAATAGAGGGGAAAAATAAACTAGAAATGTAAAAAGAAATTTTTCCCAAAAATTTATGAACAAAACTCTAGGGAAAAAAATCGTCAGGTTCATGGCGTAAATGCGACCGTGTTTTGTTTGTACTCATCAATAAGTGAAGTCCTGATCCGCTTTATAAAAGTCCTTAATTGTTCCTAACTGATTATTAAGACGTCTGGCAAACATCCTCTGGATGTTTCCTGCCAGCCTGCAGGCACATCCTGCCTAAAATATACGATGATGTACTGTACATTTAAGAAACAAATCTGGGTCACAGGTCTGTGGAGTGTGGTTAGGCTTACGGAGTCAGCCGGTCCCTCCCCCACCACCAACACACCCCCCCCTCTCCCCCCACCACCGACACACCTCCCCCTCTCCCCCCACCACCGACACACCTACCCCTCTCCCCCCACCACCGACACACCTCCCCCTCTCCCCCCACCACCGACACACCTCCCCCTCTCCCCCCACCACCGACACACCACCCCCACCCCCCACCCCAAACCCATACACACACACACACACACTCTCAAAGGTCACGTGGTTCACAGTTCACTTCAACACCCATATATCGCTTCCTGCCTGCCTGCCTCCTTCCCACCCTGCCAGCCTGCTTCCTTCCCAGCCTGCCTCCTTCCCAGCCTGCCTCCTTCCCAGCC
Source organism: Procambarus clarkii (assembly GCF_040958095.1). Taxonomy (NCBI): domain Eukaryota; kingdom Metazoa; phylum Arthropoda; class Malacostraca; order Decapoda; family Cambaridae; genus Procambarus; species Procambarus clarkii. The sequence goes on from NC_091164.1 coordinate 37,652,863, forward strand.
TGCCTCCTTCCCAGCCTGCCTCCTTCCCAGCCTGCCTCCTTCCCAGCCTGCCTCCTTCCCAGCCTGCCTGCCTGCCTCCTTCCCAGCCTGCCAGCCTGCCTCCTTCCCAGCCTGCCAGCCTGCCTCCTTCCCAGCCTGCCAGCCTGCCTCCTTCCCAGCCTGCCAGCCTGCCTCCTTCCCAGCCTGCCAGCCTGCCTCCTTCCCAGCCTGCCAGCCTGCTTCCTTCCCAGCCTGCCTGCCTGCCTCCTTCCCAGCCTGCTTCCTTCCCAGCCTGCCAGCCTGCTTCCTTCCCAGCCTGCCTCCTTCCCAGCCTGCCTTCTTCCCAGCCTGCCTCCTTCCCAGCCTGCCTCCTTCCCAGCCTGCCTCCTTCCCAGCCTGCCAGCCTGCCAGCCAGCCTGCCTGCCAGCCTGCTTCCTTCCCAGCCTGCCTCCTTCCCAGCCTGCCTGCCTGCCTCCTTCCCAGCCTGCCTCCTTCCCAGCCTGCCAGCCTGCCTCCTTCCCAGCCTGCCAGCCTGCCTCCTTCCCAGCCTGCCAGCCAGCCTGCCAGCCAGCCAGCCTGCCTGCCAGCCTGCCTGCCAGCCTGCCAGCCAGCCTGCCTGCCAGCCTGCCTGCCTGCCAGCCTGCTTCCTTTCCAGCCAGCCTGCCTCTCCCCCTGCCATCATGCTAACGGGTAGTGTGTGTTAGGCTTATCTTCGGGAATGAGCCGGTCTCGCCCCCACCACCACCAAACCACCCGCCCCCCTACATCCCATCTCTCAAGGTCACGCGGTTCAACCTCGTGACTACCACTCACTCCCTGCCTGCAAGCTAGCCTGTCTGCCTGCAAGCTAGCCTGCCTGCCTGTGCCTGCCTGCCTGTGCCTGCCAGCCTGCCTTTCCCTCCCTAATTCTCACTACTTCCATCCCTTCCTGCCTACCTCCTAGCATCTCTCCCTACCTCCCCCTCCCTCTTAGCATCTCTCCCTACCTCCCCCTCCCTCCTAGCATCTCTCTCCCCCCCTCTCTCACTGATTCTCCCCCCCCCTCATTCATACTGCCTCCCACCTAAGTTCCATCGTCCATCCACCCACCAGTCAGCCATCACTGACGCAATGGGTGCATTTGGAGCCAACATGGTGCACAGATGTTTCTTGATTGTGCAGATATGTAAAACAAAAGCACAGAATGAACATTCCAGCCTTATGGAAATTCAAAATAATAGGAATAATAGGCCGTGAATCTGTGAAGTCACAGTGGGCAAACTGGACCATCGCCCACCCACCACCACAAGCCGGCGTGACGCTTGGTGGACCCCTTCCTACCCGAACTTTGTTCGGGTAGCATGACTCCCCAACCCCAATCGGGAAACTGGAAGTTTCGGATAACTAAAGTTCGGAAACCAAGTGGTGCTCTGTATATATATATATATATATATATATGTATGCATGCCATATACATATATATGCTATGTTGTATGCTACAACTTGGCTGATAATAAAGCCATTCACAACTGCAGGCCTAATAAAAAAAGGTGGCACAGCAATATCTTACAAAGATACCTTCATCTGCAATAGTGTCATTAGTAATAGAGACGACTATTGTGAATATACCTTTGCCAAGTTCTCCAGTAAATCTCTTAAATCCTCCTTGACTATAAGTGCCATCTATAGATTTCCCAATACCAACATAGCTTCATTCCCAGATAACGTAAGGAATCTTATCATAAATAACAATCTCAACAAAAATCAAACCAACTTAGTGGTTTGTAATGGTGAACAAAACATGCAGATACTTATATATAACCTGTGAATAGAGTGAAATAACAGCAAAACGATTTGTTTATTGTTTTATGACCATAATAATTGAATCACTAATATGATTCACTAATATATAATCCTAATAATAATCAATAATATATAATCCTTTGAGCATGCTGCATCTCTTTCAGTCTCTTTGCAATTTGAACAAGAGGGTTTTTAATTGATCGAACCATATTCTTGAAGTAAAGTAAAGTAAATGAGATGTATTCCATATTTTGCAAAATATACGATGAAGGCACACAAACATTCATACCAAAACAGAGATGCAGGCCTAGGAAACAGGATTGGTTCAACAGAAATTGCGAGAGAGCCAGAGATTAAGACACAAGCATGGAATCATTAGAGGAAGAGGCCAAACCCCCAAACATACCAGCGATACAAAGATGCGAGAAGCAACTACACGTCAGTAAGGAGAGAGGCAGAGAGGAACTTTGAGAATGGTATAGCAGACAAATGTAAATCAGATCCAGGCATTTTCTATAAATTCATTAAAAGAAAGCTGCATGTAAAGGATAATATTCAGATGTTGAAAATGGGGGACAGATACGCAGAAAATGAAAAGGATTTTTCATTTCTTTTCATATACAACTAGTCAAAAAATATTGGTTAACATTGAACAACTTTTAAAAAACTAACTGACCCCTCTTAAGAAGCACATCAACAAACTGGAAAAAATGCAAAGACATGCTGCTAAGTGGCTCCCAGAACTGAAGGGCAGGATCTATGAGGAGACATTAGAGGCATTAAATATTCCAAAACTAGAAGACAGAAGGAAAAGAGAAGATATGATCACTATGTACAAAACAGTAACAGGAATTGATAAACTTGATAGGGAAGATTTCCCGAGACCTGGAATTTCAAGAACAAGAGGTTATAGATTTAAGCGAACTAAACAAAGATGCCGAAGAAATGTAAGATAATTCACTTTTGCAAACAGAATGGTAGACGGTTGGAACAAGTTAGGTGAGAAGGTGGTGGAGGCCAAAACCGTCAAAAGTTTCAAAGCATTATATGACAGAGTGCTGGGAAAATGGGACACCACGAGTGTAGCTCTCATCCTGTAACTACACTTTGGTAATTACATATGACAGTGTCAGACCACTGAGGAAGAATTGAAACAGGGATTTCCTTAAGTACTTTCGTATTTCTATAATATATCTTCAGAAGGAATCATTCCTCCTGAAATAATTTACATTTACTTGATTCCTTCTGAACATGTATTATTTAAATATGAAAGTACTAAAGGAAATTCCTGTTTCAATTCTTCTTCCATGGTCTGACACGGTCACATTTTTCACCACATGTTAATTTCCATGATTTACACATACACACACAAATTTATACACACACACACATATAATTATATATATTATATATATATATATTATATATATATATATATTATATATATATATATATATGTCGTACCTAGTAGCCAGAACGCACTTCTCAGCCTACTATGCAGGGCCCGATTTGCCTAATAAGCCAACTTTTCATGAATTAATTGTTTTTCGACGACCTAACCTACCTAACTTTTTCGGCTACCTAACCTAACCTAACCTATAAAGATAGGTTAGGTTAGGTTAGGTAGGGTTGGTTAGGTTCGGTCATATATCTAGGTTAATTTTAACTCCAAGAAAAAAAAATTGACCTCATACATAATGAAATGGGTAGCTTTATCATTTCATAAGAAAAAAATTAGAGAAAACATATTAATTCAGGAAAACTTGGCTTATTAGGCAAATCGGGCCTTGCATAGTAGTCCAAAAAGTGCATTCTGGCTACTAGGTACGACATATATATATATATATATATATATAAATATATATATAATATATATATATATATATATATATTATATATATATATATATATATATATATATATAAATATATATATAATATATATATATTATATATATATATATATATATATATATATAAATATATATATAAATATATATATAAATATATATACAGTGGTACCTCGGAATGCGATTGTCCCTGTATGCGAGGTTTTCGGAAGGCGAGCAGTATTTACTCCAAAAATTTGTCTCGGAAGGCGATGGTTACTTCGGGACGCGAGTTTGTTGATACGCGTACAGGCCGACCTAGCGCGTGGTGGTTCGGGGATCGTCGCCCCTCTGCCCCGCTGCCCCTCAGTTTACCATTGTCTCGCGCTCAGTGACTACCCCCACATCAATTCTTCTCGCGGATTTTCAGTGTTTTGTTGGATTTTTGGTGATTTGTCTATACAATTTGTTATTATATATCTCACCATGAGTCCCAAGAAAGCCAGTGGTAAGGATAAAGGCCAGAAAGCTCATGTGAGGATGACAATAGAGGAGAAACAAGAGATCATTCGGAAGCATGAGAACGGTACACGTGTTGTTGAACTTTGTAGGCAGTACAACAAAGCCACATCAACAATATGCACTATACTTAAGAAGAAAAATAAGATTATGGGTGCTAATGTGGCAAAAGGAGTAAGAACATTAACGGCACAAAGACCACAAATACTTGAAGAAGTGGAAAAGTTGTTATTAATTTGGATACACGACAAGGAGTTGAGGGGTGATAGTGTTTCGGAGGCCATTATTTGTGAGAAAGCCAGGGTGTTGCACGAAGACCTTCTAAAGAAGACCCCTGCAACGAGTGATGCAGATAAGAAAGAGTTTAAGGCAAGCAGGGGCTGGTTTGAAAAATTTAGAAAGAGAAGTGGTATCCATAGTGTTACAAGGCATGGGGAGGCAGCCAGCTCAGACAAACCAGCCGCTGGACGATTTATTGAAGAATTTAAAGAGTTTGCAGAGACTGGGGGATACCTACCGCAACAAGTGTTTAATTGTGATGAAACAGGACTGTTTTGGAAAAGAATGCCTAAGAGGACATACATTACCAAGGAGGAAAAATCCTTGCCTGGACACAAGCCTATGAAAGATAGGTTTACGCTTGTGCTGTGTGGAAATGCGAGAAGCGATTTGAAAATTAAACCCTTGCTAGTGTATCATTCTGAAAATCCAAGGGTTTTCAAACAGTATAATGTGCAGAAAACCCGTTTGTGTGTGATGTGGAAGTCTAATAAAAAAGCATGGGTCACTAGGCTTATTTTTTCACAGTGGGTGAATGAAGTGCTGTGCCCTGCCATAGAAAAATATCTGCAGGAGAAACAATTGCCACTCAAAGCCGTGCTTCTCCTTGACAATGCTCCTGCTCATCCTCCAGGCTTGGAAGATGATTTGTTGCCTATATACAATAAATTCCTCACAGTTAAATTCCTTCCTCCTAACACCACTCCTCTAATTCAGCCTATGGACCAGAAAATCATAGCGAATTTTAAGAAACTGTATGAAAGGGCACTTTTCCGGAAATGTTTTGAAGTGACTGAAGCCACAAACCTCACCCTCAAAGAGTTCTGGAGAGAGCATTTTAACATTTGTAGTGCTTTAAAACTCGTTGACAAAGCCTGGCAAGAAGTGACTCAAAGAACCCTGATCTCTGGCTGGAGAAAATTGTGGCCTGAAGGTGTGAGAGAACTAGACTTTGAGGGGTTTGAGCCTATAAATGATGCGCCTATTGTTGAGGAAATTGTTAGTCTAGGCCAGCAAATGGGCTTGGAATTGGATGGTGATGATGTGGAGGAGTTGGTGGACGAACACAACGAAGAACTGACCACCGAAGAACTCCTAGCCCTTCAACAGGAACAGCAAGCCAACACAGCAGCGAATGATTCTGCAGTGGAGGAGGAGGTGGCAGCAGCACCAACAGCACCAGCGAATGTCCCTTCTGCAGTAATTAAGAAGGTGTGTCAGATGTGGGAAGAGATTCAAACAACTATTGAACAGACTCACCCAGAGAAAGCTGTAGTAGGCCGTTGTCTTAATCTTTTCAATGACAATGTGATGCCTTACTACAGAGAGAGCTTGCGAAGAAGGGAAAAGCAAGCTTCCATGGACAGATTTGTGGTGAGGAAATCGAGCAGTGAGCCTCAACCAGGACCTAGTGGCACTCAGGTTAAACGTCCCAGGGAGAGCACACCAGAAAGGTCCTCACTGCCTGATGTGATTATGGAAGGGGACTCCCCTTCCAAACAGTAACTCCTCTCCTCCTCCCCCCTCCTCACCATCTTCCATACGCCTACAGCACTCGACAGCAAGGTAAGTAATAACTGGAACATAGTTTTGTAGGTTTATTTAGATGAATTAGGTAAATTAGGTATAAAAATTTAGTTTGATGTGGGGTTTTTGGGGTAGTCAGGAACGGATTAATTCATTTCCCTTTATTTCTTATTGGGAAATTAACTTCGGAATGCGAGTTTTCGGAAGGCGAGGCGTCTCCAGGAACGGATTAAACTCGCATTCTGAGGTATGCCTGTATAAATATATTATATACTGATAATTAGCTAAAAATATATTCAAGTAAATGTAAATTATTTTACCTTGCATCTAGATCCACCAAGCCTGTATGGTGTGCATTTCAGTACTTCGGAAATCTGGAACGATCTGGAATCTCTTATCTGCAATGAAACAATACATATTATTGCACTTACCACAATACCACACAAGAATCAGTACGCCTTACCACACAATCAGTACGACTGTTTTCAGCGAGCCTCTGAACACACTGAAGATTGATAACCCAAATGAATTTTTCATGGATATGATACCAACATCAAATCATATATCAGATGTCATCCTATCCCCACTGGATTTTGAAGAAGCCATAGACAGTATGCCTATGCACTCTGCACCAGGCCCTGACTCTTGGAACTCTATATTCATCAAGAACTGTAAAAAAAACGTTATCGCAGGCCCTTCACATTCTTTGGAGACAAAGCCTAGATACTGGCATTATCCCTGACATACTAAAAACAGCAGAGATAGCACTGCACCATAAAGGAGGAAATAAGGCAGAGGCAAAAAACTACAGACCGATAGCACTAATATCGCACATCATAAAAATCTTTGAGAGAATGCTAAGAAGTAAGATCACAAAATACATGGAATCACAGCATCTCCATAACCCCAGACAACATGGTTTCAGAACAGGGCGCTCTTGCCTATCACAGTTGCTGGCCACTCTGACATGGCATTAGATGCCATGGAAGACAAACAAAACGCTGATGTAATTTACACATTTCGCAAAAGCTTTTGACAAATGTGACCATGGTGTTATTGCACATAAAATGCGTTCAAAAGGAATTACCGGAAAAATAGGCAGATGGATATACAATTTCCTGACTAATAGAACCCAATGTGTAGTAGTCAACATACAACATACTCATACACATACTGAATCGTACACACACTGAATGCACCTGCAGACACACAACGAGCACTATCAACAAAGATTACTTCATAAAATAACTCATTAAATTATTGGACCTATACTTATGCATTTATCTTTGGTTTAACACAACAGGCACCAGACACACGCTAGGCATCATACACACTAGGATAAAACAAACATTAGGCCAGAAGTCAGAAAAGAATTCAAAGAATTTTACTGGAAAGGCTTGCTGTTAGGAAAGGAAGTAATTGAGATGAATTAATGCACAGTATGTCAATTTTGTGAAATATATGATAAAGGAACAAAAACATTTATACCAAAACAGAGATGCAGAACTAGGAAACAGGATTTGTTCAACTGAAATTTCAAGACGGCCATAGACCAAAAGACACAAAAATGGAATCAATATACGAAGAGGCCAAACCCCCAAACATACCAGTAATACAAAGAGAAACAACTACACGGCAGTGAGGAGAGAGGCAGAAAGAAATTTTGAAAAAAAGGAACAAACAAATGTAAAGTAGAACAAATCATATTCTATAAATACAGCAACAACCAATTGCAGGTAAAGTTTAATATTCAGAGCTTTTAAATGCATGGATGGCGAAATACTCAAGAAATTGTTCACGACTTTTGTTAGACCAAAGTTGGAATATGCAGCGGTTGTATGGTGCCCATATCTTAAGAAGCACATAAACAAACTGGAAAAGGTGCAATGACATGCTACTAAGTGGCTCCCAGAACTGAAGGACAAGAACTATGAGGAGAGGTTAGAGGCATTAAATATACCAAATATACTACACAAATATATATACTACACATGCACAATAAACTACCCTACACAGGCTGAGTATGGTGTGTACAATAAATTATTAGCTAAAAGTTAAGACTGAGTTTGTATAAATGGGGGTTAAGTCACAGTGGGAAAATGTAAGTGGAGTGCCTAAAAACCCTGTCCTGGGACCTCTGTAATTCATAATATATACAAATAATTTAGACTCAGGTTTGATCAGCAATATTTGAAAATTTCCAGATGATACAAAAGGGATTTTTTTCTGGATTCAGGATTATTTTTTTATGGCTGAAAACAGGTTTTCAGCAATAAAAGAAATACAGTATTGCTGGAACAACCGTCGACATCTTCAAGAGAAAACCTGAACATCTTCAAGAAGTGAAGATGACCTTGAGAAGAAGTATAGGTTGGGAGAAGTATAGGTTAGGAATTGTCTCCAAAGAATTCTCAAAGAATTACTCGTTATTGCTATCCAAGATAATTAGACGAGCCAAAACTAAATACTACGAAGATAAATTTACCCAAATAAAGAGTACCTTACCTAAAAATATGTATGTACCTTACGTAAATAAACATTTTATTTTGAAGTGCCGGACAAACAAGGCTGTGGTGGATATGTGGGCCTGAGGGGCCTGTCCAAGCAACAGCCTGTTGGACCAAGCTCTCACATGTCAAGCCTGGCCTTGGAAGGGCTTGGTGAGTAGAACAACTACCAGAACCCTATGATGCATGTATGAAGCAGATAACTAGGTTGTAGAGGATAGATAACATAGTGATTATAAGAAAACTAAAAACTCACTGGAAGCAATACAAATTACAAGAGTTGATACTCAACTTCTTTCCATTGTACCTCCCGTGTGTCAGCTTATCACTCTACTGCTAATATCACGGTATTGCAGAATATCTGTCTCTACATTGCCAAGGTGTCCAGGCAGTGAGCACCACATAATGCAGTGCAGTCCTGTAAGAATAAGCACAGTAAGTATGGGCATGGAGGGGGTGCAGCAGTGGCTTGTGAAGGGCTGGAGAGTAAATGGACATGCCCAGGGGTAAAAAGCATTAGGGTAACAGAACATAGCCCATAAAAATAGTAATGACTGTGAATGAATAATTATATGAATGCAATAATACTTCATATCTCAATAGGAATACTAAGCAGGATGCAAGACAAGGTACTGGTGGTGATAATGGTTGGTACAAGTCCTCACATCCCCACAGACACCAGTAACAGCCCTCACCTCCCAACACAGTACCCTTGTTCCTTAACAACCCTTTGGACCTTTATTACAGAAAAATAGAATCAATTAATATAATAAAATATAAAATATAAGTGTTTACTTACGATAATACTATCGGTGGAACACAAAATCTTCTTCTTCTTGATGGTAGGTGCAGTTTGCATGAAGGGTTAGTCCTCGCCATGACTGAACTCACGACAAAATGGCCGCTGTGTTGATATGGTGTCAGATGACACTGTGACGTCACAGGTGAGGGACGCTTTGCGCATTACTCCCTCGTACTTAAAAAGTACTACAGGTACTTTTTGGTTTTATTTTTGAATATGGCAGAAGTTGGACAGCTTTTCAAATCATTATAAGGGAGTGAGTTCCATAGACTAGGTCCCTTTATTTACATAGAGTGTTTACATAGATTAAGTTTGACTCTGGGGATATCAAAGAGATATTTATGTCTGGTGGGGTGGCCATGTGTTCTATTACATCTGTCCAGGAAGAGTTTCAGAACAGGGTTTGCACTTAGAAAAAGGGCTTTATAAACGTAATTTACACAGGAGAATGTATGGAGTGAATTTGTTTAGCATGTTTAAGGATTTGAACAAGGGAGCTGTGTGTTGTCTGAAGGTAGAGTTAGTTATTGTCCTGATAGCAGATTTTTACTGGATGATGATGGGCTTGAGGTAGTTTGCAGAGGTTGAACCCCAAGCACAAACACCATAAGAATGATAGGGATAGATAAGTGCATAATAGAGTGAGAGGAGAGCAGAGTAGGGTACATAATATCTGATCTTAAACAGTATACCAAGTGTTTTAGAAACCTTTTTAGTTATGTGTTGTATATGGGTGCGGAAGTTGAGTCTCTTGTCTAAGTATAGGCTAAGAAACTTTCCATCATTTTTATTGCTAATGTTTACATTATCTATCTGAAGCTGAATTGCATTTGTTGATTTGTTTCCAAATAAGATATAGTAGGTCTTTTCTATGTTTTGTGTGAGGTTTGTTGGTTGACATCCACAAGTATACTTTTTTTAATTAATTGTTTACAACATTATTTAACAGGAGTGGGTTGGGGTCAGAGTAGATGAGTAGTATCATCAGCCAACAATATAGGTTTAAGTATGTTAGAGACATTAGGGAGATCATTGATGTATATAAGAAACAGGAGGGTCCTAGGATGCTGCTCTGTGGCACCTTTACGGTAAGTGGTAGAGTGGGAGAGGTTATATCATTGATGGCTTCATATTGGTGTCTGTTACTAAGATAGGATCGGATATAGTTTAGGGCAAGGCCACGGATTCCATAATGGTGGAATTTAAGTAAGAGGTAGTTATGGTTACCAGTATCAAAGGCCTTTCTCAGGCCGATGAAGAGTTCAATTGGAAACTCACTTTTGTCAAGGGCTGAGAAGATTAAGTCAAGCAGACTAACAATAGCATCATTGGTACTCTTTTGGGAGCGGAAGCCAAACTGACAGGGACTTAGTATATTGAATTTTACAAGATTGGAGTAGAGCTGTTTGTAAAAAAAAAAAAAAAATATTTTTGATAATATAGGTAGATTCGATATGGGTCTGTAATTATTTATGTCTGCCGTGTTACCTCCTTTATGAACTGGCGTTACTCTTGCTTTTTTAAGGATATCAGGGAAGGTATGACACTCTAGGGATTTGTTGAAGAGCAGTGCTATGAATGGTGCAAGGGCATGGGAGGCACGCCTGTGTACCATCGATGGTATTTCACTAATGTTCCCAGCTTTGGTTTTTAGCGAGTGAATGATGGACACAACATCTGTAGGGCTGACCGGAGAGAGGAGAAGAGAGTTTGGATAGCTGCGTGAAAGATATGTGGTAACATATGTCTGAGTCTCTGGGATTTTTCGGGCAAGGTGAGCACCAAACGATGAAAAGAAGCTATTAAATTCAGTTGCTGTTTCAAGATCTGTTGCAGGTGTATAACCATCCTTGGAGATTTTTATCTTATTATGTAAATGTTGTTTAGCTCCTAGGATGGTAGAGATGGCTCTCCATGTGCTTTTTATGTTGCCTTTTGCTTCTTTGAATCTATTCTCGTAATAGGAACTCTTTGCTCTTATTATACTGGTAAGCACTGATGAGTATCTCTTAACTACTTCTTTTCCAACTAGGCCAATCCTAAGTTTTTTTTTCATATTCATGTTTCTTGTCGATTGCTTTAACCCTTAAAGTGCGCATCACGTCATATGACGTGCTGGACGTTGTACCAGTAAACTGCGCATCACGTCATATGATGTGTTGGAGAACTATGCAAAATTTAAACAGCCCGCGGATACACGGGGTTCACCACACCTTCATCAGGGCTCTTGTAAACAGACGCCATTTTTAAAAAAAATCGTGGGCCAAACTCCCGGGTGTTATTGGCCTCAGTATTGAGTGAGCAACCAAGCCTGACGCACGCAGCATGAGCTAACAGCACTGCTGTTCAGCTTGTGACCACAGCATCGCCTAAAAATGCCAAATTATACTTGTTCATGCTATTATGTAGCGATGATATTATTACAGAAGACCCCTGACTGTGATAAAACTGACCAGGGTTCTGATAATAGCAGGATTGTGGTGATGTTTAGCGCTGTGCGCCATGGAAGGAGGTGTAATGCTGTAGGAGGGAGGGTGGTGGCGATGTCTTTTGACTGTGTGTGGCCACCTTTTATTGACTGCACTTGGCATACCAGCTTAGTGGTTCGCTATGGTGAACACAAATGTAGATACTTATATATAACGTGTGTATAGAGGGTATAAACAGCAAGAAAAGGTTTGGAGCCACCATTTTGGTGAGAGCGGTGGCGTCGTCTGCACGACGCCACCGTGCAGACGACGGTGTTGTTTACTGGTTACCACGATGGTCTTTGGGCACCATACCAGTTTATTTGTACAAGTATGATGAATAAAACAGGTAGATATTTATATATAATGTGTGTATATAGCGTAATAACACCACACAGTATTGTTAGAGGAGAAATATTAGTGCGTCTGGCCTTGAGGGCGGCCGCCGATCAGCTGTGTGAGTAGCCACATCTCTGTGCTTTTACTCACCATACAAGCTTAGATGTACAGTTATGGTGAACAAAACATGTAGATACTTATATATAATGTCTGTATATAAGATATATAGCGTAATAACACCACACAGTATTGTTGGAGGAGAAATATTAGTGCGTCTGACCTTGAGGGCAGCCGCCGATCAGCTGACTGTGTGAGTAGCCACATCTCTGTGCCTTTACTCACCATACAAGCTTAGATGTACAGTTATGGTGAACAAAACATGTAGATACTTATATATAAAGTCTGTATATAGTGAATTATAGCAAAAACATTATTGTGGGAGGAGAATGAGGGTGAGTCAGATGACTGGAGGGAGGGCGGGAGTGGCTGGCTGGTACACGGCGATCACTCCTCATTACTTTTTGACTCATAATAGCTACTTAGTGGTTCGTTATAGTGAACAAAACATGCAAATACTTATATATAACCTGTGCTTATAGTGTAATAACCGACAAAGTATTTGTTCACTGATTGATGAACATAACTGAATCAACAATATGCACACCATATTTTTGAGTACACCAACGATTCACTCATTTTATTATATAAATATATCAAACTACACACTATTGAATAATATTACAGCAAAAAAAGTATGAAAAATCAATCAGAGACATTGAAATAATTCGGTAATTATCTCTTTGTGGTAACTCTGGCCTGACAGCTTGCGAGCAACAGACCGCCTGGGACGCTCGCTGAGTCAGCGCCTATATAATTTGCCAGACTTCCCCGCCCTATAGCGGGCAATATATGCCACTTACGATTTTTTTATTATTTTTCGCATGATCAGTGAACACAAATTAACAGGTTAGAAAGAAAAAATAATTTTTTTTTTTTCAAAATGACATGCGCCTGTGGGGATGGCAGGATATTAGACCCCGAGCATGTTAAGGGTTAAGTATGCCATTAGTGAGCCAGGGATTATTTAACCTTTTTGCCAGTTACTTGCTTGGTGAGGAGAGGACAATAAGTATTGTAAAGGCTTTAAATTTTGGAAAGAGGCTAGTTAACGAATTATTATCCTGTGTATTGATAAATTTAGATTCCCAGTTTACATTGTGGAGGGCATTTGTGAGATTGCCTATTGCCGCTTCACATTGTAACCTAAAGGTAATTTTCTTGTTACCTGGTGGTGTTATGGCCATGTTCGCTACAAGGAAGGTAGGATAGTGGTCAGTTGTTCTGTCAGTGATTATACTTGATGTAAGAGGAGCTGTTATGTTGGTCCATCAGTGATCCAGGGTAGTCGCAGATGTTTGAGTGACTCGGGTGGGCCTGGTGATTGCGGGGATGAGCATACAGGAATTCATGCTGTTGAGGAAATAGTCTACTTGAGGGTTATTTTGTAGCCCTAGGTCAATATTGAAATCACCTCTGAGAACTATGTGATTTTTGTTGAGATTATTGTTTATGATAAGGTTCCTCAAGTTGTTATTGTATTTGTGTCTAGCTTCAGACACAAGCATGTTACAGTTATGTCTTAAAGAGTTGAGAGCAATTAAGGATGATAAAGAGTCACTTACAATTAATGTATCAAGTTTGGATACTTGTACACATTTCAGTGCAAGGAGCAAGGCAAATAGTTCAGTCTGAAGGGTAGAGGCCCAGTTGTTTATACGGACTCCCCACTCAAAATATAAGTCATATCCTATTGCCAGGACAACTGCACTTCCAGCTGCACCCGTTGGGCGCTCTAGGAAACCTTCAGTGTATATGATTTGAGAGAGAGAATGCTCTGTGGACAGAGCATCAATATGGCTTAAGACGTTGAGCTTTGCCTCAAAACAAAGCTGGGACTGATCTCTAATTTGCTCCTTTGATGGAAAGGGAGGGATTAAAATTGAAAAGGGTGTAATTTCCTACAGTGCAGGAAAGTGCTATTGTTGTCTCTCTTGGTACAAATTATAAATCTGATACTTTCTGAGTTCAGTTCCAATTTTATTTATCTATTTGAAACAATGTTTACATTCAATAAAGAAATTCTGGAGGGCTTCTGTGCAAGGGTTAGGATGAGCTAGCCTAAGCATTTTTATACCAATTTGACAGTTATTTTCAGTAACACGATAAACAACGCTCGGAATATTAAGTTCCTTTCTCATATTAAGTATCTTTGTGGTACGATGGCACCCAAGGATTATCCTCAAGGCTTCGTTCTGCAATTTTTCAAGCCCTCCAAGCTTTCTTTCAGGATGCCTTAAAGTTAGTTTAGTTCATTTATTATGCACCCCATACCCATCTTGTGGGCGGTAGTGGAAAGGGTTGCAGAGGCACATAATGGGCTCAGGGACTGAACCCCACAATTCATTTAGCTAAGCAAGTTACAATCTTGATGAGCTAGTTACAAAATTCAGTATAAGTCGTCACATCAACAATGGGTTCGAGATCGATCACAAGTACAGTTTCTAAATTAATTAAGCAACTGACATATGTGGAGAGCTAGTGTCACAATTGATATGTTTGTCCTGCACACCGCTCCCCATCCAGTGGGCAGCGGTGGATAGGTTACAATCACTTAGTTACTACTTACAGTTAGCAAACTGGGGATATTTGGCTAAAATTTCTGGTACCAGATCATTTTGAATGAAATATTGACACATCGTTGGTACATTGGTTATATAATTGTCTCTGAATTCACTATCACATAGTGACGGAGGGGTGTGCAAATAATTTTGTTGACAGTTAACATTTGGTCAGGTCTACATCGGCAGATAATGAGAATTCCCAGAAATACTTGTAACCGAGTCTAAGCCGAGCAGTAGTAACATCTAGAAGTCTGCTGATTTTATTGGATGAACCATAGATGTGTCGCTCCTCTTGCATAATAGTATTGAACGAAAGTTAATCTCCCCAAACAATTTCGCGTTTTGGGCAAGTTACCCCTCCACTCTCTCCATTTTTTTTGGACATTCCCTGGTAGTGTGCGGAAATACTGAAAAGTGTATACTCTTTTCAACTTTGTCACCTTAATTCTCGTCCTATGTCTTTCATTTTGGTATCAATGCGTTCGCAATAGAATTCCCAACAGAACTATGTGCATATAATGTCAAAGACAGCAGCGCGCTCCACCCACCGACAAGATGAATGTAGGCCAAGGGTACCAGAAAAAGAAAGCTGAGCCACCCTCAGGCAACTCTCATTACATTAGAGAGCGTGGTAATACTGAAAAGTGTATACCCTTTTCAACTTTGTTACCTCAATTCTCATCCTAGGTTTTTCAATTTGGCATCAATGTGTTCGCAATAGAATTCTCTACAGGTTTAAATGCATATAAACTCCAAAAGCACGGCGTACCGTCCGCACAAAACAGAGAAAGTGAGAGAAAGTAACCCGGGAGCACTCTAGTGCAATGTAATGTGAACACTCTTTTCACTTTGGTTACCTCAATTCTCGTCATATGTCTTTCATTTTGGTATCAATGTGTTCGCAATTGTATCTGCTGGCATTTTACCCTTTGCTTGGATCTGAAGGGTTTTAGGCTCATCACGATGCAATCTGATAGTACCACACGTGTATATACCTATCTTCAAGCAGCAATTCACTCATTCAAACCGACTTATAATAGTTATCCATATATAAATGGTAATCTTTGTTCTACCTGTTAACCTGTCATATGAAGAAAGATTGTCAAAGCTTATATTACATTCTCTAGAAAAGCAAAGAATTAGGAGTGACATATGGTAGAGGTGCACAATGGGATGAATGGACATAACAAAGGGGACATTAATGGGGTATTAAAAGTAGCAACACAAGACAGAACTCGAAACAAAGTGTAAAAATTGGAAAAATTTAGATTTAGGAAAGAACTGCATGAGTAAATACACTGGGTTTGTACCTTAAGGTTCATGTATGCAATATTACAGAGTTCCAGTTAACTCCCATGCATGCAATTAATTTATGTTATGTTTATGTTTTTTATGTTAAAATGTTTTTGTTGATTTGTTTGTATATTTTCATAAGTAAAGCATGCTTACCGTCTTATTCCAAGTTTTATGATAACTTTACAAGGTTTAAAACATAAAGTTCAATATATATTCTGGTTTTCATACAGGAATTATACGTTAATATAACATCATAATAACGTAATGATGTCGTGTAAATAACGTTATACTGACGTCATATAAATGTTATATTTATGTTATAAGAACGTAAATTGGATAGCTTTACAGAAAGTAAACAAAAAACTAAATGTTGACTGAAAATTATTTATTCTTAAATATAAAGCATGAAAACATTATAATACCATAGCATTTACTATTATTTTTAAATTTTTACATAAATCTTAAAAAACTGTGTCTCAAGAATATATGTTTTTAGTTATATCCTTTGGTTTTAAGAACGTCAGATATACGTATTTATGTCAAAAGTTACAGTATTACCTTTGTGGCACCATTTAAAAACGTCCACAAACGTTCTGTGTTTGCTGGGATATTTGCTTGGTTATGCTCCTTAAACGTTAGGTCGTCAGACATTATTATTCCCAAATCCTTTACATGCTGTTTTCCTACTATGGGTACAATTGATTGTGTTTTGTACTCTGTATTATGTTGAAGGTCCTCATTTTTACTGTACCTGAGTACCTGGAATTTATCACTGTTAAACATCATGTTATTTTCTGATGCCCAGTCGAAAACTTTATTAATATCACCTTGAAGTTTTTCAATGTCTTCAGCCGAGGTAATTTTCATACTGATTTTTGTGTCATCTGCAAAGGATGATACGAAGCTGTGACTTGTATTTTTGTCTATATCTGATATGAGAATAAGGAAAAGCAGCAGTGCAAGGACTGTACCCTGAGGTACAGAGCTTTTAACTGCACTTGGACTAGATTTTATATGGTTGACCGCTACTCGCTGAGTCCTGTTTGACAGAAAACTGAGTATCCAGCGTCCTACTTTACCGGTTATTCCCATTGACTTCATTTTGTGTGCTATCACGCCATGGTCACATTTATCGAAAGCCTTTGCGAAGTCCGTGTATATCACATCAGCATTCTGTTTTTCGTCTAATGCCTCAGTGACTTTGTCGTAGTGCTCAAGTAGCTGTGAGAGGCACGATCTTCCCGCTCGAAATCCATGTTGGCCTGGGTTGTGAAAGTCATTGGTCTCCATGAAATTGGTGACCTGACTCCTAATCACTCTCTCAAATACCTTTATGATGTGCGATGTTAGTGCAACTGGTCTATAATTTTTTGCCAATGCTTTGCTCCCTCCCTTGTGTAGAGGGGCTATGTCTGCTACTTTAAGTGCATCTGGTATCTCCCCCGTGTCCAAGCTCTTCCTCCACACTATACTGAGTGCCTGTGCTACCGGCACTTTGCATTTCTTTCTAAATATTGAATTCCATGAGTCTGTACCTGGGGCCGAGTGCATGGGCATGTTTTCAATTTCTCTTTCAAAATTTAGTGCGCTCGTGCTTATATCAGTTATATATACAGGGGTTTGAATATCCCGCATAAAGAAATTGTCTGGATCTTCCACCTTCATGTTGTTTATTGGAGTGCTAAACATGTCCTCATACTGCTTTTTTAGGATTTCACAAATTTCTTTGTCATCCTCCGTGTATGAACCTTCACTTGTACGAATAGGTCCAATACTGGCAGTGTTTTTTGCTTTTGATTTCGCATATGAGAAGATACATTTTGGATTTTTCTTTTTTTCTGAATTGCTTTCTGTTCTAACTGCCTTTCTTCAGTTTCATATGAGTGTTTCAATTTCCGCTCGATTTCTTCAATCTCCCTATTTAAATTATTCCTTCTTTGACGGGAAATTCGTGTCTGCATAAGCAGTTCCGTTATTTTTTTCCTGCTTTTATAGTGTCGTCTGCGTTCTCTTTCTACGTTAGATCTTTTTCTGGCTTTCCTCAAAGGAACATGTTTCAAACAGACTTGATACGCTTCTGAAGTCAGTTTTTCTATTCCTTCTGTAGGACTTGTATTACTTAGAACAGTTCCCCATGGAATGTTTGTAAGTTCCCTGTTTATTATCTCCCAGTCTATCCTTTTATTATTAAAATTGAATTTACTGAATAGCCCCTCTCGCTTTATCAACGTTTTAGGTCTATTCTGAGTATTGATGGTCGTTTGCACTTCAATGAGCTTGTGATCTGAGTATGTGGTATCTGATATCGTAATGTCTCTGATAATGTCTTCATTGTTCGTAAAGACCAGATCTAGAATATTTTCATTTCTCGTTGGCTCCGATATCTGCTGATTGAGTGAAAATTTGTCACAGAATCTAAGTAGTTCTCTAATCTGTGGTTGGTTAGGTCCTGATAGATTTCCTGGTATAATATTATTGTTTGCTCTTTTCCACCTGAGTCTAGGCAAGTTGAAGTCACCTAGGACGATAATATCAGGTATCGGGTTCTCCAAATTATCAAGGCTATTCTCTATTTTGCTTATCTGTTCTGTGAATTCCTCAGCCGTTGCATCTGGCAGTTTGTATATTAGAATAATCACTAAATTTATTTTCTCTATTTTTAATCCCAGTACCTCTACCACCTCATTTGTAACGTTTAGGAGCTCCGAGCATACAAGGTCTTCCCTAATATACAGACCCACTCCTCCATGTGACCTAATTTTCCTCTCACACCTGTATAGGTTATATCCTGGAATCCAGATCTCACTGTCCAACAATTCCCCTGCATGGGTTTCTGTGAAAGCTCCAAATACTGCTTTTGACTCAGTGAGGAGGCCATTTATGAACTGTACTTTGTTGTTTGTTCTTGTTTTCAGTCCTTGTATGTTGGCAAAGATGAATGAGGTTACTCTATTAGTGATAGTTTGAATGGGAGACTTTTTCGGCAAGCCCATTATGCGTGGACATAATGTGTTTGTTCTGACCAGTACTGATTGTTGTAGGGCAGTTGTCTGTCATAGTTGTAGTTCCCTTTCGGTGGGTAATTGTATCTGTAATTCTGGAATGCAAGTGGATCTGGCATCCAGCTCCATACACTCTCCATGCTGCTCCTTTTGAATTCTCTGCCGGTCTGGTATAAAAAATTTATAGTTTCCTCCAAATTCATTATCCTGCTTGCCATTCTTTATGTAGCGTTCCGTGCCTTTCACGTGAAATCGTGGGCAGCTGAGGTCATAGCATTTTCTGTCCTCCAGTGAGGTTTGGCACATGTCAGGATGGAAAAACCTACATATTGATCCAAATCGACACTCACCTTTCCTAAGCATATTTAAACATTTTTTGGGATGTTGGTAACTGCATTCTAATCCTTTCTTATTACCAGCATATCTATGTCTGCATATGCCCTTTGCATAAAATTTGCATAAGTCTGTCCTTCTGTTCTGAATTGCTCTATCGGGAACCGTCGTAGTGTCTGTACCTATCGAGCTGTCAGTGCTGTCTGGTACACTTTCTAGTTTACTGTCATCTACATCCTGGCCTACTGAGTCAGAGTTTACAACTTCCTGAGTTTCAGCCTCAGTTTCATCCCTGACTATAGCCTCCGCCCCTTGTATACAGTGGTACCTCGGAATGCGAGTGTCCCTGTATGCGAGTTTTTCGGAAGACAAGCAGGATTTACTCCAAAAATATGTCTCGGAAGGCGAGGGTTACCACGGGACGCGAGTTTGTTGATACGTGTACAGGCCGACTGGCGCGTGGTGGCATGGCGATCGCGCCTCAGTTTACCAGTGTCTCGTGTCCAGTGACTATCCCACCTGAATTCTTCACAAGGATTTACAGTTTTTTATCGGTTTTTTGGCCATTTGAGCATAAAAGTTGTCATTATATATCTTGCCATGGGTCTCAAGAAAGCCATTGGTAAAGTTCAACCTAAGAAAATAGCTGTGAGTAGAGGCAGTAGAGGATGTCCCTTCTTGATTAAGAAAATGTGTGAAGTATGGGAAGAACTGCAAAGTTTTGTTGAAAAAACTCACCCAGATAAAGCTGTAGCAGGCCGTTGCATTGACCTTTTAAATGATAATGTGATGTCTTACTACAGACAAGTGTTAAAATGTAGGGAAAAACAAGTGTCATTAGACAAATTCTTAGTAAAACAAGCAAGTCCTAGTGGTATGCAGGCAAAATGTGACAGTGTGTGCATACCAGTGAAGTCCTCACTGCCTGATGTGATAATGGAAGGGGACTCCCATTCCAAACAGTAACTCCTCTCTTCCTCCCACCTCCTCACCATCTTCCATACACCTACTGCATTCAACAGCAAGGTAAGTAATAACTTGAACATAGTTTTGTAGGTTTATTTAGATGAATTAGGTATAAAAATTTAGTTTGATGTGGGGTTTTTGGGGTAGTCAGGAACGGATTAATTCATTTCCCTTTATTTCTTATGGGGAAATTAGCTTCGGAATGCGAGTTTTCTGAATACGAGGCGTCTCCAGGAACCAATTAAACTCTTAAACTGAGGTATGCCTGTATTAGAATTGTTGTTCCTTTCCCACTGCTTCTGGATGGCTGGTATTCTTCCAATGAATGATGTTTTCCGATCATGCGTCATGTTATTTAGAAGGTTTTTTAGGATATTCCAAGCTGGCAGGTCATTTTTACACACCCAGAGCAAGTGACCAGCTCTCAGTGCCGTAGTGTTACTCCTGTACAAGCCGAATGGAATCTAGTCTTACAGATATAACATTCAATTCCCGTTACCTTCGTCTGTAAGGAGTTGTTACAGTGGCCACAAATTTGTTTATTTACTCCCATTTTGCCTTGTTTTGTTGTATATATCTATATATTTATAATATTATATGTATATTGTATATTTGTAACAATATATATGTATATATATTTATATGTTTAATAATTATAATATTATATGTATACCGTATATTTGTAATATTATGTATGTTATTTTGTTCAAACTTTATGGCAGGTACTTAGCGTAGGGTAGCGAGGCTGGTCCCCGGTCGGTACAGGTGACCTCGTGTTGTCCCAGGGTGATGTCACCAGTTTCCAGATACCTGATTTATAACCACTGATGCCGCCTCTTGCCACTATTCTATATTTCTAGTATTCTATATTTATAATATTCACTTCCAACTTATATGTTGTTGTGATACCCGTTCCACATCACTGTTCCACGAATCACCGTTCACTATTTTTTTTTTTTTTTTCCTAATACACGCATGTACACAAAGCCTCGTTCACTGGCTCACACTGGTTGCGGCTCCCTGCCGTTATCTGCACACCTCGGCCTCAGTGGCCGGTTAGCAGTGCGAATTGAGAGTAGTGCAAATACCTAGGTTCCTCTGTACAAAGAAATTATGAAAATATTATGTAATTTTTATCAGGAAATATTGTGCAGTACTGTAATATTATTTTTTGTTGTAAATACATCTAGATTTACCAAATATTTTATCCACAGGATAACAAACCAGAGGAATGTTCAGTGTGTTTTAACGATTATGATGACAATCAGCTACGACCTCGCACACTGCTATGCGGCCACACATTCTGCTCCCAGTGTATTGACAATGCTATCAAGAATGGTCAGCTGACCTGCCCCAGCTGCCGTGCCGAGCACGTTGCCACAGCTGCTACTCAGTTCCCAATTAACTATGCTGTGGAGGCTTTTGTTAGGAAACTCAAAAATATCCAGCTAACAACTGAGGAAGTAGTGCCAGCAAAACCTTCTGAAGGTCCCGCCAGAGGCATCAGTAAGAAGTTACGTTCCCTGGTGCAGGAGCAGAAGAGCATCATCAGCAGCCTCATTATTAGCTGTGAAGAGGTACTGTCCCAGCTGGGGGAGTACCGGGGTCAGCTGGGGGACTGGAAGACTCACCACCTCCAGCTCCAGGACAGACTCTATGCTCTGGTAGAGGAGAACAAGTCAGCAATGAAGCTCTTGGAACTGGAGGATACCAGTGTGGTGGATATGACAACACAAGGAGAGGAAGGGAAGACTAACCTGCAGGCCATGTTGGGGAGCCTCGACACAGTCAACACCCCACAGGAGGTTGGCACAACCATAGACACAGCTGATGAGTGCAGCATGAAGGTAGAAGATTGGCTCCAGAAGTGCCAGGAACTCTTCCCAAATGTCAAGACTGTCCACACCTCAGTGAAGGTACGCTGCTGAAGGTCACATTGTTCTCACCCAACTGAGTGTAGTATTGCCTCTACATAAACACTTTTGACATGGAGACACATCAAGATGAGAGTAAACTTTATGTATAGGAAACTTTTTGCTCTAACACCTGGAACATTTTTATTAATAAAGTCAACTGTCATCTTGGTGTTTCTCTACACTGTGGTCAGTGTAGAGAAACAACGTTACTTGTATTGTCAAATTACTTTACACAATCTGATGCTTCATTATAGTCCAGTTACTTTAATCAGAGCCTGATGCTTCATTATAGTCCAAGTTCCACATTAATGTTTGTGTTGGTAATGACAGGTGCAGGAGACCATAAGGGAGGCCCTGGAGATGATGACCACAGAGAGAGGTGCCACAGCTGACCCCGTACACCTGGGAGACTCAGCCTCCAGCATCATGAATAAAGTTCAGGAAATCACTAGAGAGATCCCCCAGAAGCAATTAACAGTAAGTTTTTTATTTTCTCGCATAGGTCATATCACAAGATATTGAGTTGCGTTTTGAGGAGAGGAAGCCTGTTCTTAGGTTTATCAAGGTTCCCCAAGGTCAACTACTGACTTTCCTTAACATACAATCTAAAATAGTTGTCTAACTCCTGGATAAATATATTCTGGTAGGGTGAACAGAGACAGGTGAAAGGAAACATGGGATCCATTTCTGGCCTGCATGGTGATTGAACCCGTGATCCTATATTGAAGCCGGGATCCTGGCCCCCCTCACAGAGGCACAGAGAGCGCGTGATACTCCACCAACCTACCGGGAAAGCATCCAGGAGGACAGCGAACCTAAACAGACCACTGGTGGGTTTCAAGAGACTGAAGCCTTGAAACTGCCAACAAACTCCTAAACAATGCCAGTACCAACCCCCTGCCAGTAGAGGGGGGCTGGAGCTACAGGTCCAGCACCAACCCCCTGCCAGTAGAGGGGGGCCGGAGCTACAGGTCCAGCACCAACCCCCTGCCAGTAGAGGGGGGCTAGAGCTACAGGTCCAGCACCAACCACCTGCCAGTAGAGGGGGGGCTGGAGCTACAGGTACAGCACCAACCACCTGCCAGTAGAGGGGGGCTGGAGCTACAGGTCCATCACCAACAACCTGCCAGTAGATGGGGGCTGGAGCTACAGGTCCAGCACCAACCCCCTGCCAGTAGAGGAGGGCTGAAGCTACAGGTCCAGCACCAACCCCCTGCCAATAGAGGAGGGCTGAAGCTACAGGTCCAGCACCAACCCGCGCCAGTAGAGGGGGGCTGGAGCTACAGGTCCAACCCCGTGCCAGTAGAGGAGGGCTGAAGCTACAGGTCCAGCACCAACCCCCTGCCAATAGAGGGGGGGCTGAAGCTACAGGCCCAACCCCAACCCCCTGCTAGTAGAGGGGAGCTGGAGCTACAGGTCCAGCACCAACCCCCTGCCAGTTGAGTGGGGCTGGAGCTACAGGTCCAGCACCAACCCCCTGCCAGTAGAGGGGGAGCTGGAGCTGCAGGTCCAGCACCAACCCCATGCCAGTAGAGGAGGGGCTGGAGCTACAGGTCCAGCACCAACCCCCAGCCAGTAGAGTAGGGACTGGAGCTAAAGGTCCAGCACCAACCCCCTGCCAGTAGTGGGGGCTGGAGCTACAGGTCCAGAACCAACCCCCTTTCTTTAGAGTGGGGGGGGGAGGTCTGGAGTTACAGGTCCAGCACCAACCACCTGCCAGTAGAGGGGGGCTGGAGCTACAGGTCCAGCCTCAACCCCTTTCCAGTAGAAGGGGGCTGGAGCTACAGGTCCAGCACCAACCCCCTGCTAGTAGAGGGAGGCTGGAGCTACAGATCCAGCACCAACCCCCTGCCAGTAGAGGTGGTCTGGAGCTACAGGTCCAGCACCAACCCCCTGCCAGTAGAGGGGGGCTGGAGCTACAGGTCCAGCACCAACCACCTGCCAGTAGAGGGGGCTGGAGCAACAGGTCCAGCACCAACCCCCTGCCAGTAGTGGTGGGCTGGAGCTACAGGTCTAGCACGAACCCCCTGCCAGTAGAATGGGGCTGGAGCTACAGGTCCAGAACCAACCCCCTGCCAGTAGAGGGGGGGGGGCTGAAGCTACAGGTCCAGTACAAACCCCCTGCCAGTAGAGTGAGGGCTGGAGCTACAGGTCCAGAACCACCCCCCCCTTGCCAGTAGAGTGAGGGCTGAAGCTACAGGTCCAGCACCAACCCCCTGCCAGTAGAGGGGGACTGGAGCTTCAGGTCCAGCATCAACCCCCTGCCAGTAGAGAGGGAAGTGGGCTGGAGCTACAGGTCCAGCACCAACCCCTGCTAGTAAAGGGGGGCTGGAGCTACAGGTCTTGAACCAAACCCCTGACAGTAGAGGGGGGCTGGAGCTACAGGTCCAGCACCAACCCTCTGCCAGTAGAGGGCTGGCTGGAGCTACAGGTCTTGAACCAAACCCCTGACAGTAGAGGAGGGCTGAAGCTAAAGGTCCAGCACCAACCCCTTGCCAGTAGAGGGGGACTGGAGCTTCAGGTCCAGCATCAACCCCCTGCCAGTAGAGAGGGAAGGGGGCTGGAGCTACAGGTCCAGGAACAACCCCTGCTAGTAAAGGGGGGCTGGAGCTACAGGTCTTGAACCAAACCCCTGACAGTAGAGGGGGGCTGGAGCTACAGGTCCAGCACCAACCCTCTGCCAGTAGAGGGCTGGCTGGAGCTACAGGTCTTGAACCAAACCCCTGACAGTAGAGGGGGACTGGAGCTACAGGTCCAGCACCAACCCCTGCTTTTAGAGGGGGGCTGGAGCTACAGGTCCAGCAGCAATCCCCTGACAGCAGACGGCTGGAGCTACAGTCCAGCACCAACCCCCTGCCAGTAGAGGGGGGGGGGGGGTGGGGGCTGGAGCTACAGGCCTTGAACCAACCCCCTGCCAGTAGAGGGAGGCTGGAGCTAAAGGTTTATCACCAACCCCCTGCCAGTAGAGGAGGGCTGGAGCTACAGGTCCAGCACCAACCCCCTGCCAGTAGAGGGGGCCTGGAGCTGCAGGTCCAACCCCCTGCCAGTAGAGGAGGGCTGAAGCTACAGGTCCAGCACCAACCCCCTGCCAAAAGAGGGGGGGCTGAAGCTACAGGTCCAGCACCAACCCCTGCCAGTAGAGGGGGGCTGGAGCTACAGGTCCAGCACCAACCCCCTGCCAGTAGAGGGGGGCTGGAGCTACATGTCCAGCACCAACCCCCTGCCAGTAGAGGGGGGCTGGAGCTACAGGTCCAGCACCAACCACCTAACAGTAGAGGGGGGGCTGGAGCTAAAGGTCCAGCACCAACCACTTGCCAGTAGAGGGGGGCTGGAGCTACAGGTCCAGCACCAACCCCCTGCCAGTAGAGGGGGGCTGGAGCTACAGGTCCAGCACCAACCACCTAACAGTAGAGGGGGGGCTGGAGCTAAAGGTCCAGCACCAACCACTTGCCAGTAGAGGGGGGCTGGAGCTACAGGTCCAGCACCAACCACCTGCCAGTAGAGGGGGGCTGGAGCTACAGGTCCAGCATTAACCACCTGCCAGTAGAGGGGGCTGGAGCTACAGGTCCTGCACCAACCCCCGTGCCAGTAGAGGGGAGCTGGAGCTACAGGTCCAGCACCAAACCCCGTGCCAGTTGAGGGGGGCTGGACCTACAGGTCCAGCACCAACCACCTGCCAGTAGAGGGGGGGGGGGGGCTGGAGCTACAGGTCCAGCACCAACCCCCTGCCAGTAGAGGGTGGCTGGAGCTACAGGTCCAGCACCAACCCCCTGCCAGTAGAGGAGGGCTGGAGCTACAGGTACAGCACCAACCCCATGCCAGTAGAGGGAGGGGATTGAGCTGCAGGTCCAGCACCAACCCCATGCCAGTAGAGGGGGCTGGAGCTACAGGTCCAGCACCAAACCCCTGCCAGTAGTGGGGGCTGGAGCTACAGGTCCAGAACCAACCCCCTTCCAGTAGAGGGGGGGGAGGTCTGGAGTTACAGGTCCAGCACCAACCACCTGCCAGTAGAGGGGGGCTGGAGCTACAGGTCCAGCCCCAACCCCTTTCCAGTAGAATGGGGCTGTAGCTACAGGTCCAGCACCAACCCCCTGCTAGTAGAGGGAGGCTGGAGCTACAGATCCAGCACCAACCCCCTGCCAGTAGAGGGGGCTGGAGCTACAGGTCCAGCACCAACCACCTGCCAGTAGAGGTGGTCTGGAGCTACAGGTCCAGCACCAACCCCCTGCCAGTAGAGGGGGGCTGGAGCTACAGGTCCAGCACCAACCCCCTGCCAGTAGAGGGGGGCTGGAGCTACAGGTCCAGCACCAACCACCTGCCAGTAGAGGGGGGCTGGAGCTACAGGTCCAGCACCAACCCCCTGCCAGTAGAGGGGGGCTGGAGCTACAGGTCCAGCACCAACCACCTGCCAGTAGAGGGGGGCTGGAGCAACAGGTCCAGCACCAACCCCCTGCCAGTAATGGTGGGCTGGAGCTACAGGTCCAGCACCAACCCCCTGCCAGTAGAAGGGGACTGGAGCGTCCGGTCCAGAACCAACCCCCTGCCAATAAAGGGGGGGGGGGCTGAAGCTACAGGTCCAGTACCAACCCCCTGCCAGTAGAGTGAGGGCTGGAGCTACAGGTCCAGAACCACCCCCCCCCCTTGCCAGTAGAGTGAGGGCTGAAGCTACAGGTCCAGCACCAACCCCCTGCCAGTAGAGGGGGGGGGGCTGGAGCTACAGGTCCAGCACCAACACCCCCCCCCCTGCCAGTAGAGGGGGGCTGGAGCTACTGATCCAGAACCAACCCCCTGCCAGTAGAGGGGGGGGGGACTGGAGCTACAGGTCCAGCACCAACCCCCTGCCAGTAAAGGTGGGCTGGAGCTACAGATCCAGCACCAACCCCCTGCCAGTAGAGGGGGACTGGAGCTTCAGGTCCAGCATCAACCCCCTGCCAGTAGAGAGGGAAGGGGGCTGGAGCTACAGGTCCAGCACCAACCCCTGCTAGTAAAGGGGGGCTGGAGCTACCGGTCTTGAACCAAACCCCTGACAGTAGAGGGGGGCTGGAGCTACAGGTCCAGCACCAACACTCTGCCAGTAGAGGGCTGGCTGGAGCTACAGGTCCAGCACCAACCCCCTGCCAATAGAGGGGGCCTGGAGCTGCAGGTCCAACCCCCTGCCAGTAGAGGAGGGCTGAAGCTACAGGTCCAGCACCAACCCCCTGCCAATAGAGGAGGGCTGAAGCTACAGGTCCAGCACCAACCCCCGCCAGTAGAGGGGGGTTGGAGCTACAGGTCCAGCACCAACCCCCTGCCAGTAGAGGAGGGCTGAAGCTACAGGTCCAGCACCAACCCCCTGCCAATAGAGGGGGGGGGGCTGAAGCTACAGGTCCAGCACCAACCCCCGCAAGTAGAGGGGGGCTGGAGCTACAGGTCCAGCACCAACCCCCTGCCAGTAGAGGAGGGCTGAAGCTACAGGTCCAGCACCAACCCCATGCCAGTAGAGGGGGGCTGGAGCTGCAGGTCCAGCACCAACCCCATGCCAGTAGAGGAGGGGCTGGAGCTACAGGTTCAGCACCAACCCCCAGCCAGTAGAGTAGGGGCTGGAGCTACTGGTCCAGCACCAACCACCTGCCAGTAGAGGGGGGCTGGAGCTACAGGTCCAGCCCCAACCCCTTTCCAGTAGAAGGGGGCTGGAGCTACAGGTCCAGCACCAACCGCCTGCTAGTAGAGGGAGGCTGGAGCTACAGATCCAGCACCAACCCCCTGCCAGTAGAGGTGGTCTGGAGCTACAGGTCCAGCACCAACCCCCTGCCAGTAGAGGGGGGCTGGAGCTACAGGTCCAGCACCAACCACCTGCCAGTAGAGGGGGCTGGAGCAACAGGTCCAGCACCAACCCCCTGTCAGTAGTGGTGGGCTGGAGCTACAGGTCTAGCACGAACCCCCTGCCAGTAAAGGGGGGCTGGAGCTACAGGTCCAGCACCAACCCCCGCCAGTAGAGGGGGGCTGGAGCTACAGGTCCAGCACCAACCCCCTGCCAGTAGAGGGGGGCTGGAGCTACAGGTCAAGCACCAACCCCCTGCCAGTAGAGGAGGGCTGAAGCTACAGGTCCAGCACCAACCCCCGGCCAATAGAGGAGGGCTGAAGCTACAGGTCCAGCACCAACCCCCGCCAGTAGAGGGGGGTTGGAGCTACAGGTCCAGCACCAACCCCCTGCCAGTAGAGGAGGGCTGAAGCTACAGGTCCAGCACCAACCCCCTGCCAATAGAGGGGGGGCTGAAGCTACAGGTCCAGCACCAACCCCTGCCAGTAGAGGGGGGCTGGAGCTACAGGTCCAGCACCAACCCCCTGCCAGAAGAGGAGGGCTGAAGCTACAGGTCCAGCACCAACCCCCTGCCAATAGAGGAGGGCTGAAGCTACAGGTCCAGCACCAACCCCCGCGAGTAGAGGGGGGCTGGAGCTACAGGTCCAACCCCCTGCCAGTAGAGGAGGGCTGAAGCTACAGGTTCAGCACCAACCCCCTGCCAATAGAGGGGGGGCTGAAGCTACAGGTCCAACCCCAACCCTCTTCTAGTAGAGAGGAGCTGGAGCTACAGGTCCAGCACCAACCCCCTGCCAGTAGAGGGGGGGCTGGAGCTACAGGTCCAGCACCAACCCCCTGCCAGTAGAGGGGGGCTGGAGCTGCAGGTCCAGCACCAACCCCATGCCAGTAGAGGAGGGTCTGGAGCTACAGGTCCAGCACCAACCCCCAGATAGTAGAGTAGGGGCTGGAGCTACAGGTCCAGCACCAACCCCCTGCCAGTAGAGGAGGGCTGAAGCTACAGGTCCAGCACCAACCCCCTGCCAATAGAGGAGGGCTGAAGCTACAGGTCCAGCACCAACCCCCGCCAGTAGAGGGGGGCTGGAGCTACAGGTCCAACCCCGTGCCAGTAGAGGAGGGCTGAAGCTACAGGTCCAGCACCAACCCCCTGCCAATAGAGGGGGGGCTGAAGCTACAGGTCCAACCCCAACCCCCTGCTAGTAGAGGGGAGCTGGAGCTACAGGTCCAGAACCAACCCCCTGCCAGTTGAGTGGGGCTGGAGCTACAGGTCCAGCACCAACCCCCTGCCAGTAGAGGTGGGGGTGGGGGCTGGAGCTACAGGCCTTGAACCAACCCCCTGCCAGTAGAGGGAGGCTGGAGCTAAAGGTTTATCATCAACCCCCTGCCAGTAGAGGAGGGCTGGAGCTACAGGTCCAGCACCAACCCCCTGCCAGTAGAGGGGGCCTGGAGCTGCAGGTCCAACCCCCTGCCAGTAGAGGAGGGCTGAAGCTACAGGTCCAGCACCAACCCCCTGCCAATAGAGGGGGGGCTGAAGCTACAGGTCCAGCACCAACCCCTGCCAGTAGAGGGGGGCTGGAGCTACAGGTCCAGCACCAACTCCCTGCCAGTAGAGGGGGGCTGGAGCTACATGTCCAGCACCAACCCCCTGCCAGTAGAGGAGGGCTAAAGCTACAGGTCCAGCACCAACCCCCGGCCAATAGAGGAGGGCTGAAGCTACAGGTCCAGCACCAACCCCCGCCAGTAGAGGGGGGTTGGAGCTACAGGTCCAGCACCAACCCCCTGCCAGTAGAGGAGGGCTGAAGCTACAGGTCCAGCACCAACCCCCTGCCAGTAGAGGTGGGCTGAAGCTACAGGTCCAGCACCAACCCCGTGCCAATAGAGGGGGGGGGCTGAAGCTACAGGTCCAGCACCAACCCCCGCCAGTAGAGGGGGGCTGGAGCTACAGGTCCAACCCCCTGCATGTAGAGGAGGGCTGAAGCTACAGGTCCAGCACCAACCCCCTGCCAATAGAGGGGGGGCTGAAGCTACAGGTCCAACCCCAACCCCCTGCTAGTAGAGGGGAGCTGGAGCTACAGGTCCAGCACCAACCCCCTGCCAGTTGAGTGGGGCTGGAGCTACAGGTCCAGCACCAATCCCCTGCCAGTAGAGGGGGGCTGGAGCTGCAGGTCCAGCACCAACCCCATGCCAGTAGAGGAGGGGCTGGAGCTACAGGTTCAGCACCAACCCCCAGCCAGTAGAGTAGGGGCTGGAGCTAAAGGTCCAGCACCAACCCCCTGCCAGTAGTGGGGGCTGGAGCTACTGGTCCAGAACCAACCCCCTCCCAGTAGAGGGGGGGGGGAGGTCTGGAGCCGCAGGTTCAGCACCAACCACCTGCCAGTAGAGGGGGGCTGGAGCTACAGGTCTAGCCCCAACCCCTTTCCAGTAGAAGGGGGCTGGAGCTACAGGTCCAGCACCAACCGCCTGCTAGTAGAGGGAGGCTGGAGCTACAGATCCAGCACCAACCCCCTGCCAGTAGAGGTGGTCTGGAGCTACAGGTCCAGCACCAACCCCCTGCCAGTAAAGGGGGGCTGGAGCTACAGGTCCAGCACCAACCACCTGCCAGTAGAGGGGGCTGGAGCAACAGGTCCAGCACCAACCCCCTGCCAGTAGTGGTGGGCTGGAGCTACAGGTCTAGCACGAACCCCCTGCCAGTAAAGGGGGGCTGGAGCTACAGGTCCAGCACCAACCCCCGCCAGTAGAGGGGGGCTGGAGCTACAGGTCCAGCACCAACCCCCTGCCAGTAGAGGGGGGCTGGAGCTACAGGTCAAGCACCAACCCCCTGCCAGTAGAGGAGGGCTGAAGCTACAGGTCCAGCACCAACCCCCGGCCAATAGAGGAGGGCTGAAGCTACAGGTCCAGCACCAACCCCCGCCAGTAGAGGGGGGTTGGAGCTACAGGTCCAGCACCAACCCCCTGCCAGTAGAGGAGGGCTGAAGCTACAGGTCCAGCACCAACCCCCTGCCAATAGAGGGGGGCTGATACTACAGGTCCAGCACCAACCCCTGCCAGTAGAGGGGGGCTGGAGCTACAGGTCCAGCACCAACCCCCTGCCAGTAGAGGAGGGCTGAAGCTACAGGTCCAGCACCAACCCCCTGCCAATAGAGGAGGGCTGAAGCTACAGGTCCAGCACCAACCCCCGCGAGTAGAGGGGGGCTGGAGCTACAGGTCCAACCCCCTGCCAGTAGAGGAGGGCTGAAGCTACAGGTTCAGCACCAACCCCCTGCCAATAGAGGGGGGGCTGAAGCTACAGGTCCAACCCCAACCCTCTTCTAGTAGAGGGGAGCTGGAGCTACAGGTCCAGCACCAACCCCCTGCCAGTAGAGGGGGGGCTGGAGCTACAGGTCCAGCACCAACCCCCTGCCAGTAGAGGGGGGCTGGAGCTGCAGGTCCAGCACCAACCCCATGCCAGTAGAGGAGGGGCTGGAGCTACAGGTCCAGCACCAACCCCCAGATAGTAGAGTAGGGGCTGGAGCTACAGGTCCAGCACCAACCCCCTGCCAGTAGAGGAGGGCTGAAGCTATAGATCCAGCACCAACCCCCTGCCAATAGAGGAGGGCTGAAGCTACAGGTCCAGCACCAACCCCCACCAGTAGAGGGGGGCTGGAGCTACAGGTCCAACCCCGTGCCAGTAGAGGAGGGCTGAAGCTACAGGTCCAGCACCAACCCCCTGCCAATAGAGGCGGGGCTGAAGCTACAGGCCCAACCCCAACCCCCTGCTAGTAGAGGGGAGCTGGAGCTACAGGTCCAGCACCAACCCCCTGCCAGTTGAGTGGGGCTGGAGCTACAGGTCCAGCACCAACCCCCTGCCAGTAGAGGGGGGCTGGAGCTGCAGGTCCAGCACCAACCCCATGCCAGTAGAGGAGGGGCTGGAGCTACAGGTCCAGCACCAACCCCCAGCCAGTAGAGTAGGGGCTGGAGCTAAAGGTCCAGCACCAACCCCCTGCCAGTAGTGGGGGCTGGAGCTACAGGTCCAGAACCAACCCCCTTTCTTTAGAGTGGGTGGGGAGGTCTGGAGTTACAGGTCCAGCACCAACCACCTGCCAGTAGAGGGGGGCTGGAGCTTCAGGTCCAGCACCAACCCCCTGCTAGTAGAAGGAGGCTGGAGCTACAGATCCAGCACCAACCCCCTGCCAGTAGAGGTGGTCTGGAGCTACAGGTCCAGCACCAACCCCCTGCCAGTAGAGGGGGGCTGGAGCTACAGGTCCAGCACCAACCACCTGCCAGTAGAGGGGGCTGGAGCAACAGGTCCAGCACCAACCCCCTGCCAGTAGTGGTGGGCTGGAGCTACAGGTCTAGCACGAACCCCCTGCCAGTAGAATGGGGCTGGAGCTACAGGTCCAGAACCAACCCCCTGCCAGTAGAGGGGGGGGGGGGGCTGAAGCTACAGGTCCAGTACAAACCCCCTGCCAGTAGAGTGAGGGCTGGAGCTACAGGTCCAGAACCACCCCCCCCCCTTGCCAGTAGAGTGAGGGCTGAAGCTACAGGTCCAGCACCAACCCCCTGCCAGTAGAGGGGGACTGGAGCTTCAGGTCCAGCATCAACCCCCTGCCAGTAGAGAGGGAAGTGGGCCGGAGCTACAGGTCCAGCACCAACCCCTGCTAGTAAAGGGGGGCTGGAGCTACAGGTCTTGAACCAAACCCCTGACAGTAGAGGGGGGCTGGAGCTACAGGTCCAGCACCAACCCTCTGCCAGTAGAGGGCTGGCTGGAGCTACAGGTCTTGAACCAAACCCCTGACAGTAGAGGAGGGCTGAAGCTAAAGGTCCAGCACCAACCCCTTGCCAGTAGAGGGGGACTGGAGCTTCAGGTCCAGCATCAACCCCCTGCCAGTAGAGAGGGAAGGGGGCTGGAGCTACAGGTCCAGGAACAACCCCTGCTAGTAAAGGGGGGCTGGAGCTACAGGTCTTGAACCAAACCCCTGACAGTAGAGGGGGGCTGGAGCTACAGGTCCAGCACCAACCCTCTGCCAGTAGAGGGCTGGCTGGAGCTACAGGTCTTGAACCAAACCCCTGACAGTAGAGGGGGACTGGAGCTACAGGTCCAGCACCAACCCCTGCTTTTAGAGGGGGGCTGGAGCTACAGGTCTAGCAGCAATCCCCTGACAGTAGACGGCTGGAGCTACAGTCCAGCACCAACCCCCTGCCAGTAGAGGGGGGGTGGGGGCTGGAGCTACAGGCCTTGAACCAACCCCCTGCCAGTAGAGGGAGGCTGGAGCTAAAGGTTTATCACCAACCCCCTGCCAGTAGAGGAGGGCTGGAGCTACATGTCCAGCACCAACCCCCTGCCAGTAGAGGAGGGCTAAAGCTACAGGTCCAGCACCAACCCCCGGCCAATAGAGGAGGGCTGAAGCTACAGGTCCAGCACCAACCCCCGCCAGTAGAGGGGGGTTGGAGCTACAGGTCCAGCACCAACCCCCTGCCAGTAGAGGAGGGCTGAAGCTACAGGTCCAGCACCAACCCCCTGGAAATAGAGGAGGGCTGAAGCTACAGGTCCAGCACCAACCCCCGCGAGTAGAGGGGGGCTGGAGCTACAGGTCCAACCCCCTGCCAGTAGAGGAGGGCTGAAGCTACAGGTCCAGCACCAACCCCCTGCCAATAGAGGGGGGGCTGAAGTTACAGGTCCAACCCCAACCCTCTGCTAGTATAGGGGAGCTGGAGCTACAGGTCCAGCACCAACCCCCTGCCAGTAGAGGGGGGCTGGAGCTACAGGTCCAGCACCAACCCCCTGCCAGTAGAGGGGGGCTGGAGCTGCAGGTCCAGCACCAACCCCATGCCAGTAGAGGAGGGGCTGGAGCTACAGGTCCAGCACCAACCCCCAGCCAGTAGAGTAGGGGCTGGAGCTACAGGTCCAGCACCAACCCCCTGCCAGTAGTGGGGGCTGGAGCTACAGGTCCAGAACCAACCCCCTTCCAGTAGAGTGGAGGGGGAGGTCTGGAGCTACAGGTCCAGCACCAACCACCTGCCAGTAGAGGGGGGCTGGAGCTACAGGTCCAGCCCCAACCCCTTTCCAGTAGAAGGGGGCTGGAGCTACAGGTCCAG
Organism: Procambarus clarkii; assembly: GCF_040958095.1. Classification (NCBI taxonomy): domain Eukaryota; kingdom Metazoa; phylum Arthropoda; class Malacostraca; order Decapoda; family Cambaridae; genus Procambarus; species Procambarus clarkii. The sequence continues at coordinate 37,686,959 of NC_091164.1, forward strand.
CACCAACCCCCTGCTAGTAGAGGGAGGCTGGAGCTACAGGTCCAGCACACACCCCCTGCCAGTAGAGGAGGGCTGGAGCTACAGGTCCAGCACCAACCCCCTGCCAGTAGAGGGGGGCTGGAACTACAGGTCCAGCACCAACCACCTGCCAGTAGAGGGGGCTGGAGCAACAAGTCCAGCACCAACACTCTGCCAGTAGTGGTGGGCTGGAGCTACAAGTCTAGCACGAACCCCCTGCCAGTAGAGGGGGGCTGGAGCTACAGGTCCAGAACCAACCCCCTGCCAGTAGAGAGGGGGGGGGCTGAAGCTACAGGTCCAGTACCAACCCCGTGCCAGTAGAGTGAGGGCTGGAGCTACAGGTCCAGAACCACCCCCCCCCCTTGCCAGTAGAGTGAGGGCTGAAGCTACAGGTCCAACACCAACCCCCTGCCAGTAGAGGGGGGGGGGGGCTGGAGCTACAGGTCCAGCACCAACACCCCCCCCCCCTGCCAGTAGAGGGGGGCTGGAGCTACTGATCCAGCACCAACCCCCTGCCAGTAGAGAGGGGGGGGGACTGGAGCTACAGGTCCAGCACCAACCCCCTGCCAGTAAAGGTGGGCTGGAGCTACAGGTCCAGCACCAACCCCCTGCCAGTAGAGGGGGACTGGAGCTTCAGGTCCAGCATCAACCCCCTGCCAGTAGAGAGGGAAGGGGGCTGGAGCTACAGGTCTTGAACCAAACCCCTGACAGTAGAGGGGGGCTGGAGCTACAGGTCCAGCACCAACCCTCTGCCAGTAGAGGGCTGGCTGGAGCTACAGGTCTTGAACCAATCCCCTGACAGTAGAGGTGGGCTGGAGCTACAGGTCCAGCACCAACCCCTGCTAGTTGAGGGGGGGGGGGGCTGGAGCTACAGGTCCAGCACCAACCACCTGCCAGTAGAGGGGGGCTGGAGCTACAGGTCCAGCCCCAACCACTTTCCAGTAGAGAGGGCTGGAGCTACAGGTCCAGCACCAACCCCCTGCCAGTAGTGGGTGGCTGGAGCTACAGGTCCAGCACAAACCCCCTGCCAGTAGAGGGGGGCTGAAGATACAGGTCCAGCACCAACCCCCTGCCAGTAGTGGGGGGGCTGGAGCTACAGGTCCAGCACCAACCACCTGCCAGTAGAGGGGGGGGGGCTGGAGATACAGGTCCAGCACCAACCCCCTGCCAGTAGAGGGGGGCTGGAGCTACAGGTCCAGCACCAACCACCTGCCAGTAGAGGGGGGCTGGAGCTACAGGTCCAGCACCAACCACCTGCCAATAGAGGAGGGCTGGAGCTACAGGTCCAGCACCAACCCCCGTGCCAGTAGAGGGGGGCTGGACCTACAGGTCCAGCACCAACCACCTGCCAGTAGAGGGGGGCTGGAGCTACAGGTCCAGCCCCAACTCCTTTCCAGTAGAGGGGGCTGGAGCTACAGGTCCAGCACCAACCCCCTGCCAGTAGAGGGTGGCTGGAGCTACAGGTCCAGCACCAACCCCCTGCCAGTAGAGGGGGGGCTGGAGCTGCAGGTCCAGCACCAACCCCATGCCAGTAGAGGAGGGGCTGGAGCTACAGGTCCAGCACCAACCCCCAGCCAGTAGAGTAGGGGCTGGAGCTAAAGGTCCAGCACCAACCCCCTGCTAGTAGTGGGGGCTGGAGCTACAGGTCCAGAACCAACCCCCTTTCTTTAGAGTGGGGGGGGAGGTCTGGAGTTACAGGTCCAGCACCAACCACCTGCCAGTAGAGAGGGGCTGGAGCTACAGGTCCAGCCTCAACCCCTTTCCAGTAGAAGGGGGCTGGAACTACAGGTCCAGCACCAACCCACTGCTAGTAGAGGGAGGCTGGAGCTACAGATCCAGCACCAACCCCCTGCCAGTAGAGGTGGTCTGGAGCTACAGGTCCAGCACCAACCCCCTGCCAGTAGAGGGGGCTGGAGCAACAGGTCCAGCACCAACCCCCTGCCAGTAGTGGTGGGCTGGAGCTACAGGTCTAGCACGAACCCCCTGCCAGTAGAATGGGGCTGGAGCTACAGGTCCAGAACCAACCCCCTGCCAGTAGAGGGGGGGGGGCTGAAGCTACAGGTCCAGTACAAACCCCCTGCCAGTAGAGTGAGGGCTGGAGCTACAGGTCCAGAACCACCCCCCCCCCCTTGCCAGTAGAGTGAGGGCTGAAGCTACAGGTCCAGCACCAACCCCCTGCCAGTAGAGGGGGACTGGAGCTTCAGGTCGGTCCAGCATCAACCCCCTGCCAGTAGAGAGGGAAGTGGGCTGGAGCTACAGGTCCAGCACCAACCCCTGCTAGTAAAGGGGGGCTGGAGCTACAGGTCTTGAACCAAACCCCTGACAGTAGAGGGGGGCTGGAGCTACAGGTCCAGCACCAACCCTCTGCCAGTAGAGGGCTGGCTGGAGCTACAGGTCTTGAACCAAACCCCTGACAGTAGAGGAGGGCTGAAGCTAAAGGTCCAGCACCAACCCCTTGCCAGTAGAGGGGGACTGGAGCTTCAGGTCCAGCATCAACCCCCTGCCAGTAGAGAGGGAAGGGGGCTGGAGCTACAGGTCCAGGAACAACCCCTGCTAGTAAAGGGGGGCTGGAGCTACAGGTCTTGAACCAAACCCCTGACAGTAGAGGGGGGCTGGAGCTACAGGTCCAGCACCAACCCTCTGCCAGTAGAGGGCTGGCTGGAGCTACAGGTCTTGAACCAAACCCCTGACAGTAGAGGGGGACTGGAGCTACAGGTCCAGCACCAACCCCTGCTTTTAGAGGGGGGTTGGAGCTACAGGTCCAGCAGCAATCCCCTGACAGTAGACGGCTGGAGCTACAGTCCAGCACCAACCCCCTGCCAGTAGAGGGGGGGGGGGTGGGGGCTGGAGCTACAGGCCTTGAACCAACCCCCTGCCAGTAGAGGGAGGCTGGAGCTAAAGGTTTATCACCAACCTCCTGCCAGTAGAGGAGGGCTGGAGCTACAGGTCCAGCACCAACCCCCTGCCAGTAGAGGGGGCCTGGAGCTGCAGGTCCAACCCCCTGCCAGTAGAGGAGGGCTGAAGCTACAGGTCCAGCACCAACCCCCTGCCAAAAGAGGGGGGCTAAAGCTACAGGTCCAGCACCAACCCCTGCCAGTAGAGGGGGGTTGGAGCTACAGGTCCAGCACCAACCCCCTGCCAGTAGAGGGGGGCTGGAGCTACATGTCCAGCACCAACCCCCTGCCAGTAGAGGAGGGCTAAAGCTACAGGTCCAGCACCAACCCCCGGCCAATAGAGGAGGGATGAAGCTACTGGTCCAGCACCAACCCCCGCCAGTAGAGGGGGGTTGGAGCTACAGGTCCAGCACCAACCCCCTGCCAGTAGAGGAGGGCTGAAGCTACAGGTCCAGCACCAACCCCCTGCCAGTAGAGGAGGGCTGAAGCTACAGGTCCAGCACCAACCCCGTGCCAATAGAGGGGGGGCTGAAGCTACAGGTCCAGCACCAACCGCCGCCAGTAGAGGGGGGCTGGAGCTACAGGTCCAGCACCAACCCCCTGCCAGTAGAGGAGGGCTGAAGCTACAGGTCCAGCACCAACCCCCCTGGAAATAGAGGAGGGCTGAAGCTACAGGTCCAGCACCAACCCCCGCGAGTAGAGGGGGGCTGGAGCTACAGGTCCAACCCCCTGCCAGTAGAGGAGGGCTGAAGCTACGAGTCCAGCACCAACCCCCTGCCAGTAAAGGTGGGCTGGAGCTACAGGTCCAGCACCACCCCCCTGCCAGTAGAGGGGGACTGGAGCTTCAGGTCCAGCATCAACCCCCTGCCAGTAGAGAGGGAAGAGGGCTGGAGCTACAGGTCCAGCACCAACCCCTGCTAGTAAAGGGGGGCTGGAGCTACAGGTCTTGAACCAAACCCCTGACAGTAGAGGGGGGCTGGAGCTACAGGTCCAGCACCAACCCTCTGCCAGTAGAGGGCTGGCTGGAGCTACAGGTCTTGAAACAATCCCCTGACAGTAGAGGGGGGCTGGAGCTACAGGTCCAGCACCAACCCCTGCTAGTTGAGGGGGGGGGCTGGAGCTACAGGTCCAGCACCAACCACCTGCCAGTAGAGGGGGGCTGGAGCTACAGGTCCAGCCCCAACCCCTTTCCAGTAGAGGGGGCTGGAGCTACAGGTCCAGCACCAACCCCCTGCCAGTAGTGGGTGGCTGGAGCTACAGGTCCAGCACCAACCCCCTGCCAGTAGAGGGGGGCTGGAGATACAGGTCCAGCACCAACCCCCTGCCAGTAGAGGGGGGCTGGAGCTACAGGTCCAGCACCAACCACCTGCCAGTAGAGGGGGGGGGGGGCTGGAGATACAGGTCCAGCACCAACCCCCTGCCAGTAGAGGGGGGCTGGAGCTACAGGTCCAGCACCAACCACCTGCCAGTAGAGGGGGGCTGGAGCTACAGGTCCAGCACCAACCACCTGCCAATAGAGGAGGGCTGGAGCTACAGGTCCAGCACCAACCCCCGTGCCAGTAGAGGGGGGCTGGACCTACAGGTCCAGCACCAACCACCTGCCAGTAGAGGGGGGGCTGGAGCTACAGGTCCAGCCCCAACTCCTTTCCAGTAGAGGGGGCTGGAGCTACAGGTCCAGCACCAACCCCCTGCCAGTAGAGGGTGGCTGGAGCTACAGGTCCAGCACCAACTCCCTGCCAGTAGAAGGGGCTGGAGCTACAGGTCCAGCACGAACCCCATGCCAGTAGAGGGGGCTGGAGCTACAGGTCTAGCACCAACCCCCTGCCAGTAGAGGGGGCTGGAGCTACAGGTCTAGCACCAACCCCCTGCCAGTAGAGAGGGAGGGGGGCTGGAGCTACAGTACCAACCCCCTGCCAGTAGAGGAGGGGCTGGACCTACAGGTCCAGCACCAACCCCCAGCCAGTAGAGGAGGGGCTGGAGCTACAGCTCCAGCACCAACCCCCTGCCAGTAGTGGGGGCTGGAGCTACAGGTCCAGAACCAACCCCCTGCCAGTAGAGGGGGGGGGGCTGGAGCTACAGGTCCAGCACCAACCCCATGCCAGTAGAGGAGGGGCTGGAGCTACAGGTCCAGCACCAACCCCCAGCCAGTAGAGTAGGGGCTGGAGCTACAGGTCCAGCACCAACCCCCTGCCAGTAGTGGGGGCTGGAGCTACAGGTCCAGAACCAACCCCCTTCCAGTAGAGTGGAGGGGGAGGTCTGGAGCTACAGGTCCAGCACCAACCACCTGCCAGTAGAGGGAGGCTGGAGCTACAGGTCCAGCACACACCCCCTGCCAGTAGAGGAGGGCTGGAGCTACAGGTCCAGCACCAACCCCCTGCCAGTAGAGGGGGGCTGGAACTACAGGTCCAGCACCAACCACCTGCCAGTAGAGGGGGCTGGAGCAACAGGTCCAGCACCAACCCTCTGCCAGTAGTGGTGGGCTGGAGCTACAAGTCTAGCACGAACCCCCTGCCAGTAGAGGGGGGCTGGAGCTACAGGTCCAGAACCAACCCCCCTGCCAGTAGAGAGGGGGGGGCTGAAGCTACAGGTCCAGTACCAACCCCCTGCCAGTAGAGTGAGGGCTGGAGCTACAGGTCCAGAACCACCCCCCCCCCCTTGCCAGTAGAGTGAGGGCTGAAGCTACAGGTCCAACACCAACCCCCTGCCAGTAGAGGGGGGGGGGCTGGAGCTACAGGTCCAGCACCAACACCCCCCCCCCCCTGCCAGTAGAGGGGGGCTGGAGCTACTGATCCAGCACCAACCCCCTGCCAGTAGAGGGGGGGGGGACTGGAGCTACAGGTCCAGCACCAACCCCCTGCCAGTAAAGGTGGGCTGGAGCTACAGGTCCAGCACCAACCCCCTGCCAGTAGAGGGGGACTGGAGCTTCAGGTCCAGCATCAACCCCCTGCCAGTAGAGAGGGAAGGGGGCTGGAGCTACAGGTCCAGCACCAACCCCTGTTAGTAAAGGGGGGCTGGAGCTACAGGTCATGAACCAAACCCCTGACAGTAGAGGGGGGCTGGAGCTACAGGTCCAGCACCAACCCTCTGCCAGTAGAGGGCTGGCTGGAGCTACAGGTCTTGAAACAATCCCCTGACAGTAGAGGGGGGCTGGAGCTACAGGTCCAGCACCAACCCCTGCTAGTTGAGGGGGGGGGGCTGGAGCTACAGGTCCAGCACCAACCACCTGCCAGTAGAGGGGGGCTGGAGCTACAGGTCCAGCCCCAACCCCTTTCCAGTAGAGGGGGCTGGAGCTACAGGTCCAGCACCAACCCCCTGCCAGTAGTGGGTGGCTGGAGCTACAGGTCCAGCACCAACCCCTGCTAGTAAAGGGGGGCTGGAGCTACAGGTCTTGAACCAACCCCCTGCCAGTAGAGGGAGGCTGGAGCTAAAGGTTCATCACCAACCCCCTGCCAGTAGAGAGGGAAGGGGGCTGGAGCTACAGGTCCAGAACCAACCCCTGCTAGTAGAGGGGGGCTGGAGCTACAGGTCTTGAACCAAACCCCTGACAGTAGAGGGGGGCTGGAGCTACAGGTCCAGCACCAACCCCCTGCCAGTAGAGAGGGGGGGCTGGAGCTACAGGTCCAGCACCAATCCCCTGCCAGTAGAGGGCTGGAGCTACAGTCCAGCACCATCCCCCTGCCAGTAGAGGTTGGGGGGGGGGGCTGGAGCTACAGGCCTTCAACCAACCCCCTGCCAGTAGAGGGGGGCTGGAGCTAAAGGTCCATCACCAACCCCCTGCCAGTAGAGGAGGGCTGAAGCTACAGGTCCAGCACCAACCCCACGCCAGTAGAAGGGGGGGGGCTGGAACTGCAGGTCCAGCACCAACCCTCTGCCAGTAGAGGGGGGCTGGAGCTACAGCACCAACCCCCAGCCAGTAGAGGAGGGGCTGGAGCTACAGGTCCAGCACCAACCCCCGCCAGTAGAGGTGGGCGGGAGCTACAGGTCCAGCACCAACCCCCTGCCAGTAGTGGGGGCTGGAGCTACAGGTCCAGAACCAACCCCCTGCCAGTAGAGGTGGGCTGGAGCTACAGGTCCAGCACCAACCCCCTGCCAGTAGAGGTGGGCGGGAGCTACAGGTCCAGCACCAACCCCCTGCCAGTAATGGGGGCTGGAGCTACAGGTCCAGAACCAACCCCCTGCCAGTAGAGGGGGTCTGGAGCTACAGGTCCAGCTCCAACCCCCTGCCAGTAGAGGGGGGCTGGAGCTACAGGTCCAGCACCAACCACCTGCCAGTAGAGGTGGGCTGGAGCAACAGGTCCAGCACCAACCCCCTGCCAGTAGTGGGGGCTGGAGCTACAGGTCCAGAACCAACCCCCTGCCAGAAGAGGGGGGGGGGAGGGCTGGAGCTACAGGTATTCGTTTGCCTTTTTCCGGGGTAGAAGGTAGACACGGTAGTCGCTTCTGTATATATTTATTGACTGAGATAGCAAGGTATATATCTGCCTAGCCGAGGTCCTTCTACTCTGAGTCTGTGAGGATAACTGAGGCTGCTCCTCTGTCTGGCATGACGTCAGAGGCCTACTCGCCTCTGATTGGTTACATTTCAACTGACAGAATTTGAGTATAACACCGGTCCAGCACCAACCACCTGCCAGTAGAGGGGGGCTGGAGGTACAGGTCCAGCACCAGCCTCCGTGCCAGTAGACGGGGGCTGGAGCTACAGGTCCAGCACCAACCACCTGCCAGTAGAGGGGGGCTGGAGCTACAGGTCCAGCCCCAACCCCTTTCCAGTAGAAGGGGGCTGGAGCTACAGGTCCAGCACCAACCACCCGCCAGTAGAGGGGGGCTGGAGCTACAGGTCCAGCCCCAACCCCTTTCCAGTAGAAGGGGGCTGGAGCTACAGGTCCTGCACCAACCCCCTGCTAGTAGAGGGAGGCTGGAGCTACAGGTCCAGCACCAACCCCCTGCCAGTAGAGGTGGTCTGGAGCTACAGGTCCAGCACCAACCCCCTGCCAGTAGAGGGGGGCTGGAGCTACAGGTCCAGCACCAACCCCCTGCCAGTAGAGGTGGGCGGGAGCTACAGGTCCAGCACCAACCCCCTGCCAGTAGTGGGGGCTGGAGCTACAGGTCCAGAACCAACCCCCTGCCAGTTGAGGGGGTCTGGAGCTACAGGTCCAGCTCCAACCCCCTGCCAGTAGAGGGGGGCTGGAGCTACAGGTCCAGCACCAACCACCTGCCAGTAGAGGTGGGCTGGAGCAACAGGTCCAGCACCAACCCCCTGCCAGTAGTGGGGGCTGGAGCTACAAGTCCAGAACCAACCCCCTGCCAGTAGATGGGGGGGGACGGCTGGAGCTACAGGTCCAGCACCAGCCTCCGTGCCAGTAGACGGGGGCTGGAGCTACAGGTCCAGCACCAACCACCTGCCAGTAGAGGGGGGCTGGAGCTACAGGTCCAGCACCAGCCTCCGTGCCAGTAGACGGGGGCTGGAGCTACAGGTCCAGCACCAACCACCTGCCAGTAGAGGGGGGCTGGAGCTACAGGTCCAGCCCCAACCCCTTTCCAGTAGAAGGGGGCTGGAGCTACAGGTCCAGCACCAGCCTCCGTGCCAGTAGACGGGGGCTGGAGCTACAGGTCCAGCACCAACCACCTGCCAGTAGAGGGGGGCTGGAGCTACAGGTCCAGCCCCAACCCCTTTCCAGTAGAGGTGGGCTGGAGCAACAGGTCCAGCACCAACCCCCTGCCAGTAGTGGGGGCTGGAGCTACAGGTCCAGAACCAACCCCCTGCCAGTAGAGGGGGGGGGGAGGGCTGGAGCTACAGGTCCAGCACCAACCACCTGCCAGTAGAGGGGGGCTGGAGCTACAGGTCCAGCACCAGCCTCCGTGCCAGTAGACGGGGGCTGGAGCAACAGGTCCAGCACGAACCCCCCTGCCAGTAGAGAGGGGGCTGGAGCTACAGGTCCAGAACCAACCCCCTGCCAGTAGAGGGGGGGGGGGGACTGAAGCTACAGGTCCAGTACCAGCCCCCTGCCAGTAGAGTTAGGGCTGGAGCTACAGGTCCAGAACCACCCCCCACCCTTGCCAGTAGAGTGAGGGCTGAAGCTACAGGTCCAGCACCAACCCCCTGCCAGTAGAGGGGGGGGACTGGAGCTACAGGTCCAGCACCAACCCCCCCCCCCTGCCATTAGAGGGGGGCTGGAGCTACTGATCCAGCACCAACCCCCTGCCAGTAGAACGGGGGACTGGAGCTACAGGTCCAGCACCAACCCCCTGCCAGTAGTGGGGGACTGGAGCTTCAGGTCCAGCATCAACCCCCTGCCAGTAGAGAGGGAAGGGGGCTGGCGCTACAGGTCGAGCACCAATCCCTGCTAGTAAAGGGGGGCTGGAGCTACAGGTCTTGAACCAAACCCCTGACAGTAGAGGGAGGCTTAAGCTACAGGTCCAGCACCAACCCCCTGCCAGTAGAGAGGGGGGCCTGGAGCTACAGGTCCAGCACTAACCCCTGCTAGTAGAGGTGGGCTGGAGCTACAGGTCCAGCAGCAATCCCCTGCCAGTAGAGGGCTGGAGCTACAGTCCAGCACCAACCCCCTGCCAGTAGAGGGGGCGGGGCTGGAGCTACAGGCCTTGAACCAACCCTCTGCCAGTTGAGGGAGGCTGGAGCTAAAGGTTCATCACCAACCCCCTGCCAGTAGAGAGGGAAGAGGGCTGGAGCTACAGGTCCAGAACCAACCCCTGCTAGTAGAGGGGGGCTGGAGCTACAGGTCTTGAAGCAAACCCCTGACAGTACAGGGGGGGCTGGAGCTACAGGTCCAGCACCAACCCTCTGCCAGTAGAGGGCTGGCTGGAGCTACAGGTCTTGAACCAAACCCCTGACAGTAGAGGGGGGCTGGAGCTACAGGTCCAGCACCAACCCCCTGCCAGTAGAGAGGGGGGGCTGGAGCTACAGGTCCAACACCAACTCCTGCTAGTAGAGGGGGGCTGGAGCTACAGGTCCAGCACCAATCCCCTGCCAGTAGAGGGCTGGAGCTACAGCCCAGCACCAACCCCCTGCCAGTAGAGGTGGGGGGGGGGGCTGGAGCTACCGGCCTTCAACCAACCCCCTGCCAGTAGAGGGGGGCTGGAGCTAAAGGTCCATCACCAACCCCCTGCCAGTAGAGGAGGGCTGAAGCTACAAGTCCAGCACCAACCCCACGCCAGTAGAAGGGGGGGGGGGGCTGGAACTGCAGGTCCAGCACCAACCCCCTGCCAGTAGAGGGGGGCTGGAGCTACAGCACCAACCCCCAGCCAGTAGAGGAGGGGCTGGAGCTACAGGTCCAGCACCAACCCCCTCCAGTAGAGGGGAGCTGGAGCTACAGCACCAACCCCCAGCCAGTAGAGGTGGGCTGGAGCTACAGGTCCAGCACCAACCCCCTGCCAGTAGAGGTGGGCGGGAGCTACAGGTCCAGCACCAACCCCCTGCCAGTAGTGGGGGCTGGAGCTACAGGTCCAGAAACAACCCCCTGCCAGTAGAGGGGGGTCTGGAGCTACAGGTCCAGCTCCAACCCCCTGCCAGTAGAGGGGGGCTGGAGCTACAGGTCCAGCACCAACCCCCTGCCAGTAGAGTGGGGCTGGAGCTACAGGTCCAGCACCAACCACCTGCCAGTAGTGGGGGCTGGAGCTACAGGTCCAGAACCAACCCCCTTCCAGTAGAGGGGGGGAGGGCTGGAGCTACAGTTCCAGCACCAACCACCTGCCAGTAGAGGGGGGCTGGAGCTACCGGTCCAGCCCCAACCCCTTTCCAGTAGAAGGGGGCAGGAGCTACAGGTCCAGCACCAACCTCCTGCCAGTAGAGGGGGGCTGGAGCTACAGGTCCATCCCCAACCCCTTTCCAGTAGAAGGGGGCTAGAGCTACAGGTCCAGCACCAACCCCCTGCTAGTAGAGGGAGGCTGGAGCTACAGGTCCAGCACCAACCCCCTGCCAGTAGAGGTGGTCTGGAGCTACAGGTCCAGCACCAACCCCCTGCCAGTAGAGGGGGGCTGGAGCTACAGGTCCAGCACCAACCCCCTGCCAGTAGAGGTGGTCTGGAGCTACAGGTCCAGCACCAACCCCCTGCCAGTAGAGGGGGGCTGGAGCTACAGGTCCAGCACCAACCACCTGCCAGTGGAGGGGGCTGGAGCAACAGGTCCAGCACCAACCCCCTGCCAGTAGAGAGGGGGGGCTGGAGCTACAGGTCCAGCACCAACCCCTGCTAGTAGAGGGGGGCTGGAGCTACAGGTCCAGCAGCAATCCCCTGCCAGTAGAGGGCTGGAGCTACAGTCCAGGACCAACCCCCTGCCAGTAGAGGGGGCGGGGCTGGAGCTACAGGCCTTGAACCAACCCCCTGCCAGTAGAGGGAAGCTGGAGCTAAAGGTTCATCACCAACCCCCTGCCAGTAGAGGAGGGCTGGAGCTACAGGTCCAGCACCAACCCCCTGCCAGTAGAGGGGGGGTGGGAGCTGGAACTACAGGTCCAGCACCAGCCCCCTTGCCAGTAGAGGGGGGCTGGAGCTACAGCACCAACCCCCAGCCAGTAGAGGAGGGGCTAGAGCTACAGGTCCAGCACCAACCCCCGCCAGTAGAGGGGGGCTGGAGCTACAGCACCAACCCCCAGCCAGTAGAGGAGGGGCTAGAGCTACAGGTCCAGCACCAACCCCCGCCAGTAGAGGGGGGCTGGAGCTATAGGTCCAGCACCAACCCCTTGCCAGTAGAGGGGGGCTGGAGCTACAGGTCCAGCACCAACCACCTGCCAGTAGAGGTGGGCTGGAGCTACAGGTCCAGCACCAACCCCCTGCCAGTAGTGGGGGCTGGAGCTACAGGTCCAGAACCAACCCCCTGCCAGTAGAGGGGGGGAGGGCTGGAGCTACAGGTCCAGCACCAACCACCTTCCAGTAAATGGAGCTGGAGCTACAGGTCCAGCCCCAACCCCTTTCCAGTAGAAGGGGGCTGGAGCTAGAGGTCCAGCACCAACCCTCTGCTAGTAGAGGGAGGCTGGAGCTAAAGGTTCATCACCAACCCCCTGCCAGTAGAGGAGGGCTGGAGCTACAGGTCCAGCACCAACCCCCTGCCAGTAGAGAGGGGGTGGGAGCTGGAACTACAGGTCCAGCACCAACCCCCTGCCAGTAGAGGGGGGCTGGAGCTACAGCACCAACCCCCAGCCAGTAGAGGAGGGGCTAGAGCTACAGGTCCAGCACCAACCCCCCGCCAGTAGAGGGGGGCTGGAGCTACAGCACCAACCCCCAGCCAGTAGAGGTGGGCTGGAGATACAGGTCAAGCACCAACCCCCGTGCCAGAAGAGGGGGGCTGGACCTACAGGTCCAGCACCAACCACCTGCCAGTAGAGGGGGGCTGGAGCTACAGGTCCAACCCCCTGCCAGTAGAGGAGGGCTGAAGCTACAGGTCCAGCACCAACCCTCTGCCAATAGAGGGGGGCTGGAGCTACAGGTCCAGCACCAACCCCCTGCTAGTAGAGGGAGGCTGAAGCTACAGGTCCAGCCCCAACCCCCTGCTAGTAGAGGGGAGCTGGAACTACAGGTCCAGCACCAACCCCCTGCCAGTAGAGGGGGGCTGGAGCTACAGGTCCAGCACCAACCCCCTGCCAGTAGAAGGGGGCTGGAGCTGCAGGTCCAGCACCAACCCCCTGCCAGTAGAGGATGGGACTGGAGCTACAGGTCCAGCACCAACCCCCCCTGCCAGTAGAGGGGGGATGGAGCTACTGATCCAGCACCAACCCCCTGCCAGTAGAGGGGGGGACTGGAGCTACAGGTCCAGCACCAACCCCCTGCCAGTAGAGGTGGGCTGGAGCTACAGGTCCAGCACCAATCCCCTGCCAGTAGAGGGCTGGAGCTACAGTCCATCACCAACCCCCTGCCAGTAGAGGAGGGCTGGAGCTACAGGTCCAGCACCAAACCCATGCCAGAAGAAGGGGGGGGGGCTGGAACTGCAGGTCCAGCACCAACCCCCTGCCAGTAGAGGGGGGGCTGGAGCTACAGGTCCAGAACCAACCCCCTGCCAGTAGAGGGGGGGGGGCTGAAGCTACAGGTCCAGTACCAACCACCTGCTAGTAGAGGGAGGCTGGAGCTACAGGTCCAGCACCAACCCCCTGCCAGTAGAGGTGGTCTGGAGCTACAGCACTAAACCCCAGCCAGTAGAGGAGGGGATGGAGCTACAGGTCCAGCACCAACCCCCGCCAGTAGAGGGTTGCTGGAGCTATAGGTCCAGCACCAACCCCTTGCCAGTAGAGGGGGGCTGGAGCTACAGATCCAGCTCCAACCCCTTGCCAGTAGAGGGGGGCTGGAGCTATAGGTCCAGCACCAACCCCTTGCCAGTAGAGGGGGGCTGGAGCTACAGGTCCAGCACCAACCACCTGCCAGTAGAGGTGGGCTGGAGCTACAGGTCCAGCACCAACCCCCTGCCAGTAGAGGGGGGGGGGGGGCTGGAGCTACAGGTCCAGCACCAACCACCTTCCAGTAAATGGGGCTGGAGCTAGAGGTCCAGCACCAACCCTCTGCTAGTAGAGGGAGGCTGGAGCTACAGGTCCAGCCCCAACCCCCTGCCAGTAGAGGTGGTCTGGAACTACAGGTCCAGCACCAACCCCCTGCCAGTAGAGGGGGGCTGGAGCTACAGGTCCAGCACCAACCCCCTGCCAGTAGAGGGGGGCTGGAGCTACAGGTCCAGCACCAACCACCTGCCAGTAGAGAGGGCTGGAGCAACAGGTCCAGCACCAACCCCCTGCCAGTAGTGGTGGGCTGGAGCCACAGGTCCAGCACGAACCCCCTGCCAGTAGAGGGGGGGCTGGAGCTACAGGTCCAGAACCAACCCCCTGCCAGTAGAGGGGGGGGGCTGAAGCTACAGGTTCAGTACCAACCCCCTGCCAGTAGAGTGAGGGCTGGAGCTACAGGTCCAGCACCAACCCCCTGCCAGTAGAGGGGGGGGGGACTGGAGTTACAGGTCCAGCACCAACCCCCCCCCCTGCCAGTAGAGGGGGGGCTGGAGCTAATGATCCAGCACCCACCCCCTGCCAGTAGAACGGGGGACTGGAGCTACAGGTCCAGCACTACCCCCTGCCAGTAGAGGTGGGCTGGAGCTACAGGTCCAGCACCAACCCCCCGCCAGTAGAGCGGGACTGGAGCTTCTGGTCCAGCATCAACCCCCTGCCAGTAGAGAGGAAAGGGGGCTGGCGCTACAGGTCCAGCACCAACCCCTGCTAGTAAAGGGGGGCTGGAGCTACAGGTCTTGAACCAAACCCCTGACAGTAGAGGGGGGGCTGGAGCTACAGGTCCAGCACCAACCCCCTGCCAGTAGAGAGGGGGGGCTGTAGCTACAGGTCCAGCACCAACCCCTGCAAGTAGAGGGAGGCTGGAGCTAAAGGTTCATCACCAACCCCCTGCCAGTAGAGGAGGGCTGGAGCTACAGGTCCAGCACCAACCCCATGCCAGTGGGGGGGGGGGGAGCTGGAACTACAGGTCCAGCACCAACCCCCTGCCAGTAGAGGGGGGCTGGAGCTACAGCACCAACCCCCAGCCAGTAGAGGAGGGGCTGGAGCTACAGGTCCAGCACCAACCCCCGTGCCAGAAGAGGGGGGCTGGACCTACAGGTCCAGCACCAACCACCTGCCAGTAGAGGGGGGCTGGATCTACAGGTCCAACCCCCTGCCAGTAGAGGGGGGCTGAAGCTACAGGTCCAGCACCAACCCACTGCCAATAGAGGAGGGGCTGGAGCTATAGGTCCAGCACCAACCCCTGCCAGTAGAGGGGGGCTGGAGCTACAGCACCAACCCCCAGTTAGTAGAGGGGGGCTGGAGCTACAGGTCCAGCACCAACCCCTTGCCAGTAGAGGTGGGCGGGAGCTACAGGTCCAGCACCAACTCCCTGCCAGTAGTGGGGGCTGGAGCTACAGGTCCACAACCAACCCCCTGCCAGTAGACGGGGTTTGGAGCTACAGGTCCAGCTCCAACCCCCTGCCAGTAGAGGGGGGCTGGAGCTACAGGTCCAGCACCAACCCCCTGCCAGTAGAGGGGGTGGCTGGAGCTACAGGCCTTCAACCAACCCCCTGCCAGTAGAGGGGAGCTGGAGCTAAAGGTCCATCACCAACCCCCTGCCAGTCGAGGAGGGCTGGAGCTACAGGTCCAGCACCAACCCCATGCCAGTAGAAGGGGGGGGGGCTGAAACTGCAGGTCCAGCACCAACCCCCTGCCAGTAGAGGGGGGCTGGAGCTACAGCACCAACCCCCAGCCAGTAGAGGAGGGGCTGGAGCTACAGGTCCAGCACCAACCCCCGCCAGTAGAGGGGGGCTGGAGCTACAGCACCAACCCCCAGCCAGTAGAGGTGGGCTGGAGCTACAGGTCCAGCACCAACCCCCTGCCAGTAGTGGGGGCAGGAGCTGCAGGTCCAGAACCAACCCCCTGCCAGTAGAGGGGGTCAGGAGCTACAGGTCCAGCACCAACCCCCTGCCAGTAGAGGTGGGCTGGAGCTACAGGTCCAGCACCAACCCCCTGCCAGTAGAGGGGGACTGGAGCTTCAGGTCCAGCATCAACCCCATGCCAGTAGAGAGGGAAGGGGGCTGGAGCTACAGGTCCAGAACCAACCCCTGCTAGTAGAGGGGGGCTGGAGCTACAGGTCTTGAACCAAACCCCTGACAGTAGAGGGGGGGCTGGAGCTACAGGTCCAGCACCAACCCCCTGCCAGTAGAGGGGGGCTGGATCTACAGGTCCAACCCCCTGCCAGTAGAGGGGGGCTGAAGCTACAGGTCCAGCACCAACCCACTGCCAATAGAGGAGGGGCTGGAGCTATAGGTCCAGCACCAACCCCTGCCAGTAGAGGGGGGCTGGAGCTACAGCACCAACCCCCAGTTAGTAGAGGGGGGCTGGAGCTACAGGTCCAGCACCAACCCCTTGCCAGTAGAGGTGGGCGGGAGCTACAGGTCCAGCACCAACTCCCTGCCAGTAGTGGGGGCTGGAGCTACAGGTCCACAACCAACCCCCTGCCAGTAGACGGGGTTTGGAGCTACAGGTCCAGCTCCAACCCCCTGCCAGTAGAGGGGGGCTGGAGCTACAGGTCCAGCACCAACCCCCTGCCAGTAGAGGGGGTGGCTGGAGCTACAGGCCTTCAACCAACCCCCTGCCAGTAGAGGGGAGCTGGAGCTAAAGGTCCATCACCAACCCCCTGCCAGTCGAGGAGGGCTGGAGCTACAGGTCCAGCACCAACCCCATGCCAGTAGAAGGGGGGGGGGGGCTGAAACTGCAGGTCCAGCACCAACCCCCTGCCAGTAGAGGGGGGCTGGAGCTACAGCACCAACCCCCAGCCAGTAGAGGAGGGGCTGGAGCTACAGGTCCAGCACCAACCCCCGCCAGTAGAGGGGGGCTGGAGCTACAGCACCAACCCCCAGCCAGTAGAGGTGGGCTGGAGCTACAGGTCCAGCACCAACCCCCTGCCAGTAGTGGGGGCAGGAGCTGCAGGTCCAGAACCAACCCCCTGCCAGTAGAGGGGGTCAGGAGCTACAGGTCCAGCACCAACCCCCTGCCAGTAGAGGTGGGCTGGAGCTACAGGTCCAGCACCAACCCCCTGCCAGTAGAGGGGGACTGGAGCTTCAGGTCCAGCATCAACCCCATGCCAGTAGAGAGGGAAGGGGGCTGGAGCTACAGGTCCAGAACCAACCCCTGCTAGTAGAGGGGGGCTGGAGCTACAGGTCTTGATCCAAACCCCTGACAGTAGAGGGGGGCTGGAGCTACAGGTCCAGCACCAACCCTCTGCCAGTAGAGGGCTGGCTGGAGCTACAGGTCTTGAACCAAACCCCTGCCAGTAGAGGGGGGCTGGAGCTACAGGTCCAGCACCAACCCCTGGCCAGTAGAGAGGGGGGGCTGGAGCTACAGGTCCAGCACCAACCCCTGCTAGTAGAGGGCTGGAGCTACAGTCCAGCACCAACCCCCTGCCAGTAGAGGGGGTGGGTGGAGCTACAGGCCTTCAACCAACCCCCTGCCAGTAGAGGGGGGCTGGAGCTAAAGGTCCATCACCAACCCCCTGCCAGTAGAGGAGGGCTGGAGCTACAGGTCCAGCACCAACCCCATGCCAGTAGAAGGGGGGCTGGAGCTACAGCACCAACCCCCAGCCAGTAGAGGTGGGGCTGGAGCTACAGGTCCAGCACCAACCCCCGCCAGTAGAGGGGGGCTGGAGCTACAGCACCAACCCCCAGCCAGTAGAGGTGGGCTGGAGCTACAGGTCCAGCACCAACCCCCTGTCAGTAGTGGGGGCAGGAGCTACAGGTCCAGAACCAACCCCCTGCCAGTAGAGGGGGTCAGGAGCTACAGGTCCAGCTCCAACCCCCTTCCAGTAGAGGGGGGCTGTAGCTACAGGTCCAGCACCAACCCCCTGCCAGTAGAGGGTGGCTGGAGCTACAGGTCCAGCACCAACCACCTGCCAGTAGTGGGGGCTGGAGCTACAGGTCCAGAACCAACCCCCTGCCAGTGGATGGGTGGGGGGGAGGGCTGGAGCTACAGATCCAGCACCAACCACCTGCCAGTAGAGGGGGGCTGGAGCTACAGGTCCTGCACCAACCCCCTGCCAGTAGAGGGGGGCTAGAGCTACAGGTCCAGCACCAAACCGCTGCCAGTAAAGAGGGGGGGGGGGGGCAAGCTGGAGCTACAGGTCCAGCACCAACCCCCCCCCCCCTTCCAGTACAGGGGGGCTGGAGCTACTGATCCAGCACCAACCACCTGCCAGTAGCTACAGGTCCAGCACCAGCCCCCGTGCCTGTAGATGGGAGCTGGAACTACAGGTCAAGCACCAACCCTCTGCCAGTAGAGTGGGGCTGGAACTTAAGGTCCAGCACCAACCTTTTACCAACAGAAGGGTGCTGGAGCTACAGGTCCAGCGGTCCAGCACCAACCCCCTGCCAGTAGAGGGGGGGCTGGAGCTACAGGTCCAGAACCAACTCCCTGCCAGAGGAGAGGGGGGGGAGGGCTTGAGCTACATTTTCAACACCAACCCCCTGCCAGTAGAGGGTGGCTGAATTTACAGGTCCAGCACCAACCCCCTGCCAGTAGAGGGTGGCTGAAGTTACAGGTCCAGCACCAACCCCCTGCTAGTAGAGGGGGGGCTGGAGCTACAGGTCCAGCACCAAATTCCTGCCAGTAGAGGGGGGGCTGTAGCTACATGTTCAGCACCAACCCCTTTCTAGTAGAGGGGGGCTAGAGCTACATTTCCAGCACCAACCCCCTGCCAGTAGAGGTGAGCTGGAGCTACAGGTCCAGGATCAACCCCCTGCTAGTGGAGGGGCTGGAGCTACAGGTCCAGCACCAACCCTCTGCCAGTAGAGGGGGACTGGAGCTACAGTTCCAACACCAACCCCCCTGCCAGTAGAGGGGGGCTGGAGCTACAGGTCCAGCATCAACCCCCTTCTAGTAGAGGAAGGGTGGGGGGGATATGTGATAATGGGGCTGACACTGACCACAGATTATGGAACTGACACTGACCACAGGTGATAAAGGGACTGACCACAGGTGATAATGGGGCTGACACTGTCCACAGGTGATAATGGGACTGACACTGTCCACAGGTGATAAGGGGGCTGACACTGACCACAGGTGATAATGGGGCTGACACTGACTACAGGTGATAATGGGGCTGACACCGACCACAGGTGATAATGGGGCTGACACTGTCCACAGGTGATAATGGGGCTGACACCGACCACAGGTGATAATGGGGCTGACACAGACCAGAGGTGATAATTGGGCTGACACTGTCCACAGGTTGAGGACCTCAGCAGGATGAGTGAGCCCGTCAAGAGGCTGGTGGAGGCTGGCCGGGTGTTGGCCGTCAAGAGGCTGGTGGAGGCTGGCCGGGTGTTGGCCGTCCAGGAAGACCAAGATGGCCGCCGCTCCGCCAGGATAACTCTACAAGACGGACAGCTGTACCTCCACTCACTCCTGCGTCAGCCCACGCCCGCCCACGCCCACACCCTCCAGGTTACTTTATTACACCCACTAGTCTTACTGACATTACTGACTTAATGAGTTTTGATAACTAATATGATAACATTTTGTTATACAGTTATCAGTATGATTTATTTAATTTTCTGCAGGAGAGTGAGGTTGTGGGCGTGCTGAACCCCTCCTGCACCCTGGCGTTCCTTGACCTCGGGTGGGCAGGGTCAACAAGAGGGCGGGTCACCATCCGGCTGACCCCTGACACTCCGCTGGCCAGACAGTTTGTGTTGTTGTGTACGGGCCAGCGGGGCCACACATACCACAACACTAAACTGTTGAAGGTGTGGCGCAAGGGTGAGCCGGGGGAGTATGTGGTGGGCGGAGACTACGAGAGTAATGATGGTGAGGGAGGAGCCTCACTGCTGCCTGACCTCCAGGGGCAGTACCGGGAGTCACGCCGAGCAGGAGTTGTGATGGGCAGGGGTGGGCCGTGGGGTCACAAAAGTGCCCAGTTCGCCATCACCACCAGGGACCTCCGGGATGGTCGCCAGTGGTCACGTGTCTTCGGTGATGTGGTGAGCGGCCTGAATGTGGTGAGGGCAGCAGTCAACCACAGTAACATTAGGGAGGTGACTGTGGTGGACTGTGGTGTTGTGCTGCCACTCTAGTTCACTGTACCACCACCATCACTACTGTGGTGTTGTGATGCCAATCTAGTTCACTGTACCACCACCATCACTACTGTGGTGTTGTGATGCCACTCTAGTTCACTGTACCACCACCATCACTACTGTGGTGTTGTGATGCCAATCTAGTTCACTGTACCACCACCATCACTACTGTGGTGTTGTGCTGCCACTCTAGTTCACTGTACCACCACCATCACTACTGTGGTGTTGTGATGCCACTCTAGTTCACTGTACCACCACCATCACTACTGTGGTGTTGTGATGCCACTCTAGTTCCCTGTACCACCACCATCACTACTGTGGTGTTGTGCTGCCACTCTAGTTCACTGTACCACCACCATCACTACTGTGGTGTTGTGATGCCACTCTAGTTCACTGTACCATCACTACTGTGGTGTGCTGCCACTCTAGTCCACTGTACCATCACTACTGTGGTGTTGTGCTGCCACTCTCACTCACTGTACCATCACTACTGTGGTGTGCTGCCACTCTAGTTCACTGTACCATCACCGTCACTACTGTGGTGTTGTGCTGCCACTCTAGTTCACTGTACCACCACCATCACGACTGTGGTGTTGTGCTTCCACTGTAGTTCACTGTACCACCACCATCACTACTGTGGTGTTGTGCTGCCACTCTAGTTCACTGTACCACCACCATCACTACTGTGGTGTTGTGCTGCCACTCATTCATTGTACTATCACTACTGTGGTGTGCTGCCACTCTAGTTCACTGTACCATCACCATCACGACTGTGGTGTTGTGCTTCCACTCTAGTTCACTGTACCACCACCATCACTACTGTGGTGTTGTGCTGCCACTCTAGATCACTGTACCACCACCATCACTACTGTGGTGTTGTGCTGCCACTCTCACTGTACCATCACCATCACTACTGTGGTGCTGTGCTGCCACTTTAGTTCACTGTACCATCACCATCACTACTGTGGTATTGTGCTGCCACTCTAGTTCACTGTACCATCACTATCACCATCACTACTGTGGTGTTGTGCTGCCACTCTAGTTCACTGTACCACCACCATCACTACTGTGGTGTTGTGCTGCCACTCTAGTTCACTGTACCATCACTACTGTGGTGTTGTGCTGCCACTCTTGTTCACTGTACCATCGCTATCACCATCACTACTGTGGTGTTGTGCTGTCACTCTAGTTCACTGTACCACCACCATTACTACTGCGGTGTTGTGCTGCCACTCTAGTTCACTGTACCATCACTATCTCTACTGTGGTGTTGTGCTGCCACTCTAGTTCACTGTGCCACCACCATCACGACAGTGGTGTTGTGCTGCCACTCTAGTTCACTGTACCACCACCATCACTACTGTGGTGTTGTGCTACCACTCTTGTTCACTCTACCATCACTAGTGTGGTATTGTTCTGCTACTCTTGTTCACTGTACCATCACTACTGTGGTGTTGTCCTGCCACTCTAGTTCACTGTACCACCACCATCACTACTGTGGTGTTGTGCTGCCACTGTTGTTCACTGTACCACCACCACTATTGTGGTGTTGTGCTGCCACTCTAGTTCACTGTACCATCACCATCACTAGTGTGGTGTTGTGCTGCCACTCTAGTTCACTGTACCACCACCATCACGACTGTGGTGTTGTGCTTCCACTGTAGTTCACTGTACCACCACCATCATTACTGTGGTGTTGTGCTGCCACTCTCATTCACTGTACTATCACTACTGTGGTGTGCTGCCACTCTAGTTCACTGTACCATCACCGTCACTACTGTGGTGTTGTGCTGCCACTCTAGTTCACTGTACCACCACCATCACGACTGTGTTGTTGCGCTTCCACTCTAGTTCACTGTACCACCACCATCACTACTGTGGTGTTGTGCTGCCACTCTAGTTCACTGTACCACCACCATCACTACTGTGGTGTTGTGCTGCCACTCTCACTGTACCATCACCATCACTACTGTGGTGCTGTGCTGCCACTTTAGTTCACTGTACCATCACCATCACTACTGTGGTATTGTGCTGCCACTCTAGTTCACTGTACCATCACTATCACCATCACTACTCTGGTGTTGTGCTGCCACTCTAGTTCACTGTACCACCACCATCACTACTGTGGTGTTGTGCTGCCACTCTAGTTCACTGTACCATCACTACTGTGGTGTTGTGCTGCCACTCTTGTTCACTGTACCATCACTATCACCATCACTACTGTGGTGTTGTGCTGTCACTCTAGTTCACTGTACCACTACCATTACTACTGCGGTGTTGTGCTGCCACTCTAGTTCACTGTACCATCACTACTGTGGTGTTGTGCTGCCACTCTAGTTCACTGTACCATCACTACTGTGGTGTTGTGCTGCCACTCTAGTTCACTGTACCATCACTACTGTGGTGTTGTGCTGCCACTCTAGTTCACTGTACCATCACCATCACTACTGTGGTGTTGTGCTGCCACTCTAGTTCACTGTACCATCACCATCACTACTGTGGTGTTGTGCTGCCACTCTAGTTCACTGTACCACCACCATCACTACTGTGGTGTTGTGCTGCCACTCTAGTTCACTGTACCATCACCATCACTACTGTGGTGTTGTGTTGCCACTCTAGTTCACTGTACTACCACCATCACTACTGTGGTGTTGTGCTGCCACTCTAGTTCACTGTACCATCACTACTGTGGTGTTTTGCCCCCACTTTAGTTCACTGTACTATCACTATCACCATCACTACTGTGGTGTTGTGCTGCCACTCTAGTTCACTGTACCACTACCATCACTAATGTGGTGTTGTGCTGCCACTCTAGTTCACTATACCATCACTATCACCATCACTACTGTGGTGTTGTGCTGCCACTCTAGTTCACTGTCCCACCACAATCACTACTGTGGTGTTGTGCTCCCACTCTAGTTCATTGTACCATCACCATCACTACTGTGGTGTTGTGCTGCCACTCTAGTTCACTGTACCATCACCATCACTACTGTGGTGTTGTGCTGCCACTCTAGTTCACTGTACCACCACCATCACTACGGTGGTGTTGTGCTGCCACTCTAGTTCACTGTACCATCACCATCACTACTGTGGTGTTGTGTTGCCACTCTAGTTCACTGTACCACCACCATCACTACTGTGGTGTTGTGCTGCCACTCTAGTTCACTGTACCATCACCATCACTACTGTGGTGTTGTGCTGCCACTTTAGTTCACTGTACTATCACTATCACCATCACTACTGTGGTGTTGTGCTGCCACTCTAGTTCACTGTACCACTACCATCACTAATGTGGTGTTGTGCTGCCACTCTAGTTCACTATACCATCACTATCACCATCACTACTGTGGTGTTGTGCTGCCACTCTAGTTCACTGTCCCACCACCATCACTACTGTGGTGTTGTGCTCCCACTCTAGTTCACTGTACCACCACCATCACTACTGTGGTGTTGTGCTGCCACTAGTTCACTGTACCACCACCATCACTACCGTGGTGTTGTGCTGCCACTCTAGTTCACTGTACCACCACCATCACTACTGTGGTATTGTGCTGCCACTAATTCACTGTACCATCACCATCACTACTGTGGTGTTGTGCTGCTACTCTTGTTCACTGTACCATCACTACTGTGGTGTTGTGCTACCACTCTAGTTCACTGTACCATCACTACTGTGGTGTTGTGTTGCCACTCTAGTTCATTGTACCACCAGCATCATGACTGTGGTGTTGTGCTGCCACTCTAGTTCACTGTACCATCTCTACTATGGTGTTGTGCTGCCTCTCTAGTTCACTGTACCCCCACCATCACTACTGTGGTGTTGTGCTGCCACTCTAGTTCACTGTACCACAACCATCACTGCTGTGGTGTTGTGTTGCCACTCTAGTTCACTGTACCACCACCATCACTACTGTGGTGTTGTGCTGCCATCCACTTCACTGTACCATCACTATCACCATCACTACTGTGATGTTGTGCTGCAACTCTTAATTCACTATACCATCACCATCACTACTGTGGTGTTGTGCTGCCACTGTTGTTCACTGTACCCCCACCATCACCACTGTGGTGTTGTGCTGCCTCTCTAGTTCACTATACCATCACTATCACCATCACTACTGTGGTGTTGTGCTGCCACTCTAGTTCGTGTACCACCACCATCACTACTGTGGTGTTGTTCTGCCACTCTAGTTCACTGTACCACCACTATCACTACTGTGGTGTTGTGCTGCCACTCTAGTTCACTGTACCATCACCATCACTACTGTGGTGTTGTGCTGTCACTCTAGTTCACTGTACCACCACCATCACTACTGTGGTGTTGTGCTGCCACTCTAGTTCACTGTAACACCACCATTACTACTGTGGTGTTGTGCTGCTACTCTTGTTCACTGTACCATCACTACTGTGGTGTTGTGTTGCCACTCTAGTTCACTGTACCACCACCATCACTACTGTGGTGTTGTGCTGCCACTCTACTTCACTGTACCATCACCATCACTACTGTGGTGTTGTGCTGCCACTCTAGTTCACTGTACCACCACCATCATTACTGTGGTGTTGTGCTGCCACTCTAGTTCACTGTACCATCACTACTGTGGTGTTGTGCTGCCACTCTAATTCACTGTACCATCACTATCACTACTGTGGTGTTGTGCTGCCACTTTAGTTCACTGTACCACCACCATCACTACTGTGGTGTTGTGCTGCCACTCTAGTTCACTGTACTATCACCATCACTACTGTGGTGTTGTGCTGCCACTCTAGTTCACTGTACCATCACCATCACTACTGTGGTGTTGTGCTGCCACTCTAGTTCACTGTACCATCACCATCACTACTGTGGTGTTGTGCTGCCACTCTAGTTCACTGTACCATCACTACTGTGGTGTTGTGCTGCCACTCTAGTTCATTGTACCATCACTACTGTGGTGTTGTGTTGCCACTCTAGTTCACTGTACCATCACCATCACTACTGTGGTGTTGTGCTGCCACTCTAGCTCACTGTACCACCACCATCACTACTGTGGTGTTGTGCTGCCACTCTAGTTCACTGTACCATCACCATCACAACTGTGGTGTTGTACTGCCACTCTAGTTCACTGTACCATCACTACTGTGGTGTTGTGCTGCCACTCTAGTTCACTGTACAATCACCATCACTACTGTGGTGTTGTGCTGCCACTCTAGTTCACTGTACCATTACTACTGTGGTGTTGTGCTGCGACTCTAGTTCACTGTACCATCACTACTGTGGTGTTGTGCTGCCACTCTAGTTCACTGTACAATCACCATCACTACTGTGGTGTTGTGCTGCCACTCTAGTTCACTGTACCATCACCATCACTACTGTGGTGTTGTGCTGCCACTCTAGTTCACTGTACCACCACCATCACTACTGTGGTGTTGTGCTGCCACTCTAGTTCACTGTACCATCACCATCACTACTGTGGTGTTGTGCTGCCACTCTAGTTCACTGTACCACCACCATCACTACTGTGGTGTTGTGCTGCCACTTTAGTTCACTGTACTATCACTATCACCATCACTACTGTGGTGTTGTGCTGCCACTCTAGTTCACTGTACCACTACCATCACTAATGTGGTGTTGTGCTGCCACTCTAGTTCACTATACCATCACTATCACCATCACTACTGTGGTGTTGTGCTGCCACTCTAGTTCACTGTACCACCACCATCACTACTGTGGTGTTGTGCTGCCACTCTAGTTTACTGTACCATCACCATCACTACTGTGGTGTTGTGCTGCCACTCTAGTTCACTATACCATCACCATCACTACTGTGGTGTTGTGCTGCCACTCTAGTTCACTGTCCCACCACCATCACTACTGTGGTGTTGTGCTCCCACTCTAGTTCACTGTACCACCACCATCACTACTGTGGTGTTGTGCTGCCACTAGCTCACTGTACCATCACCATCACTACTGTGGTGTTGTGCTGCCACTCTAGTTCACTGTACCACCACCATCACTACTGTGGTGTTGTGCTGCCACTAATTCACTGTACCATCACCATCACTACTGTGGTGTTGTGCTGCTACTCTTGTTCACTGTACCATCACTACTGTGGTGTTGTGCTACCACTCTAGTTCACTGTACCATCACTACTGTGGTGTTGTGTTGCCACTCTAGTTCACTGTACCACCACCATCACTACTGTGGTGTTGTGCTGCCATCCTCTTCACTGTACCATCACTACTGTGGTGTTGTGCTACCACTCTAGTTCACTGTACCATCACTACTGTGGTGTTGTGTTGCCACTCTAGTTCACTATACCATCACTATCACCATCACTACTGTGGTGTTGTGTTGCCACTCTAGTTCACTGTACCACCACCATCACTACTGTGATGTTGTGCTGCAACTCTTAATTCACTATACCATCACCATCACTACTGTGGTGTTGTGCTGCCACTATTGTTCACTGTACCCCCACCATCACCACTGTGGTGTTGTGCTGCCTCTCTAGTTCACTATACCATCACTATCACCATCACTACTGTGAGAGTTTTGTAGTTTTTAACTTGTGAGAAGTTTTGGAATAAATTAAAATTGGTATAAGGAATTTTAGCTCGGAAAATTTCTAAGAATTTTCTTTATTCTTTAACCTTTATTCCT
Organism: Procambarus clarkii; assembly: GCF_040958095.1. NCBI lineage: Eukaryota > Metazoa > Arthropoda > Malacostraca > Decapoda > Cambaridae > Procambarus > Procambarus clarkii. The sequence goes on from NC_091164.1 coordinate 37,713,101, forward strand.
GTCGTGATATTCAACTAGGTCGCCTGAGGAAGGACTTGCTTAGCTAACACACCAGTGTAGTAACCAGCTCATTCCTCACTTTGGGACCATGTATGAACAATTGACTAGGCGCGAGCAAACGCCGAGACCCCAATGAACATTGAAATCCCCCCCACTTAGGCCGCCGACCTTCGCCAATCGCCGAAGCGAATCTAACGAGTAGGTCACGGGCTCTCACAACAATAATTTATTGTTGTGTGGTGCCGTATATTTGATCCAAAGCTCAGAAAGTGAGTCTCAATTTCAGTCGAGTGTGAAGAACATTTGCATAACAATAATAATGTGTGGAGGTGTAACGAAAAGACAGTGTTAACCATAACAACTTAGTTTATTCAATAAAGTACTAACTACTACAACAAAACAAAAGAAATGTCAATGACGTTACTCGAAATCCTTCCTGTGACACTATCAATGACAGCTAGACACCAGCCCCTCGGACTGCATAATGAACTAACTCGAACATAAGCGTGACCACAGAGGAATCAACAAGCAAGCAAGAACTAACAGATCTATAATCACAATTACAACAAATGACACAGTAGGTTCTGAAATACGTCTCCAGTACCCTCCTAACTGTTCTACGCCTCAGTGCAGTCTACTCCTGCAACAGCGGTTGCAATGCAATCAAATCAGTAGTCTTTCAATGACAACAATAACTAATGGGTTCACTGGCAACTCCAGCACCCTTCCTCAAATTAATCCTTACGTTAACACTACGTCCCACGGACGATCAACAATCAATAACAATTGATTTACGTTAATAACACAATAACATTTACGTTAATAACAAGGTAACATTTACGTTAAATTAACAACTCTTACAACTGTCACTAGTAACGCGGAAATCAAACAACACTCTACCCGTCGAGCATTCAGTGAGAAAATCCCATTAATCCCTGTACTTCCAGACAGCTGATTAATCTCTACTAGTTACGTTAATTTACGTTAATTGGTTACTAATCACTCAGCGATGGTAAACTCTGATTTGCAATGTCCAAAGTGCTAAGAGAACGGTAATCACTCGTGATTACCTTTAGAGTAATTAATTACTATCCTCAAGATCAATAATTAAACAATTAAAATACGCAACCTTTCACACTGGCTCAGCAATTTACATTAAGGTACGAATTCCGTCTGAGCCTTCCATACTCAGACCAATTCAGGCGACTAATAACAGAAATTAGCCCCACGTTTACGTTATTCAAAAATGACGCTACTCCTCTCACGATTCAATCAAGTGCCGGTACTTCCGGGTAGATAACGACGTTACGTTAATGGAACAATGTAGCCTTCGTGTGAGTCGATCAAACAAGGATCGAGATTAATTACTTTGACTTCCTGAAACACGTCAATTACCCGGCCCACTGACCGTTAATTACGACAGACAATACTCTAATTCTTATCTGGCTGATGGCTAGGCTCCTCGAGACTACCGTAGCTGCTTACAGGAAAATAAATTAACCCAAACGCATTCTACGTTACTCAAATTGTGAAAGAACAAATTCTCTTAAAGCAATGGGCGTTCCCTTGGTTACGTTATATTAATTGCCTCGCAATCACCTCACTGAATACTGGGCTTCGATGTCCTACCAGATAACCAGGAGAATATATTTGTATATCCAAGTACTCGTCTACAGCCGAGTTCACCCACGACAATGACAAATCACACTAACAAATCACAGTGATTTACGTTACAATCCGGTTGCTATGACAATACTGCAGAATCTAGCAAAATAACCTACAGGACATGAACCCTCTAGAACACTGCCCCACAATGGTTTTACTGAACTGCAATCACATCCGGTGATTGCTCAACACTAGCAACAATCCCCATCAAATAACAACCCCCTTTGCAATAACACACACGGCAAGTACTCTAATTTCCAAATATTAGGATACTGCACACACTTACTTACTGCTGCAAATGACCCCTAGAACATAGGTCAATATATTGCAATCACCACACAGTAAATAACACTAACACTGGGCACCGTGACACTACGATTTTATATATATATATATATAATTACCGCTGACACATGTAGCCTACAGCTATCCAACGTTATTGGGAAAACTAAGGAGAATCTCACACTCCTTAAATCACATGGGTGAGTGATTTATCGGTCACGCATGCCGATAAACACTCGAGAGTTACGTTACTCGACAGAGCGGGGGCGGTCTCTCTAGACGGCCTCGTCACTCACCAAACCTCACCAAAATTACGTTAATTAATACTGCAACCACAATATATATATTTATATAAATCACACTTGTCACGGCCCTGGGAACACTACAAGAAATTTAAGCCACACTGTGGCACACTCCACAATAATCATTGCCAGGAATCACTGGCGTTACACATACCTGAGCGCTCAGTGTTGGAATTCCACACCTGCAAGACCACACATGGAAATGATATCACTCCGTCCCACGGACGATCAAAAATGATTACCACAATGAAATAAAAGAATTTATTACATGGACATCCTCTCCGACCTTGGCTAAACTATGTATCCTGTTCCCCGTGTGTACCCACACACACACACACACACTGTACGTCTGTGTACACTTAAGTCCCTCTGGACTGACAAGATGACAACACAGGTGATTAATCTCCTCGCCCACAATTCACTCCACCTGAACAGGTGCTGCGTGACAATGTGACGGAACACTTGACCTCGAATTCAAGCTTTAGAGACCACTAATCACCGAAATACACACATAGGTACTTACTCATTCACACTGCCGGCTTTACACACCATTCCCATACATCAGGCACCCCGCTATAGGTGGCTGGCTCGCTCCGGGTGGCGTAGGCGGCGGTAGTTCCTGACCGTAGTACTTATACGGAAAATTGGCGCACACTCGAACCCCTCCCACTCAACACGGCCGAGTTCGCACCCTCGACTCCCCGGTGAAGTGAAGCGTTCATACCCAGGTGACGCGCACAACGATAGCGTCTCACACCAACATGGGAAATTGCCTTAACACTGACACGAATTTCCCCGTTCCCATCGACTGCTACAGAGCACTAGCAAGTCTAATCATCACTGGTATGGGATCTACGAGTCTGTTGCTGCTCGTATGCACATTCCCCCACGATCCCAGATCACTGTACCTCTACCCCCTGCATACAATAATGTCTTAAACCCCTCCAAGCGACGACTTCGGCCGGATTCTGTGACGACCGATGTCGTAGGTGAAGCAGGAAGCATCAGCAGTTGTAGTCCAGCCACCACGACGCCCTATACATCAATTTGGCCGAATTGAGTACAGGAACGTCTTGACAAGGTGGCGGCTGAGTTCAGAATGATGCTCACACCGGCTCTTCCCGCGTCCTTCTCGAAATAACCAATGAGAGGAAGGCATACAGCGGCCTACCCCTCTCATCCAATCAGCGACGGTGTAGCATAGCCCCTAGGGCAGCTCCAAGATGGCCGACCAACATGGCGGCTCAAGATGTTTACTAAGATGGCGGCTGTCTCCATGACAACCACTCAAGTGGCCAGCGAGCGTGGGGCCCCACATGTTTCACCCCACGCCTGCGGCCTAGGCGTTCGCGCGCAAAGTTGTCTGGCTCCATGCCATACAATGAGATGATGCTATCAGCTCTAGCACTGTCCACAGACATGCCACCCCGGCCAGGGTAACATTTATGGACTGCTGATGACTGGGGCTCTCACATGAGCCCAAACACTAGATGTTTCGGTTGCTGGTACAAAACGTAAGTCCGCCCACTTAACAAGTGCACTTAACAAGTGTACTGGCTCCCACAGGCATAAGAGCACTATTGTAAGTGAGCTGGTGAACCACCTCCTCACAACTACTGTGGTGTTGTGCTGCCACTCTAGTTCACTGTACCACCACCATCACTACTGTGGTGTTGTGCTGCCACTCTAGTTCACTGTACCACCACTATCACTACTGTGGTGTTGTGCTGCCACTCTAGTTCACTGTACCATCACTACTGTGGTGTTGTGCTGTCACTCTAGTTCACTGTACCATCACCATCACTACTGTGGTGTTGTGCTGTCACTCTAGTTCACTGTACCACCACCATCACTACTGTGGTGTTGTGCTGCCACTCTAGTTCACTGTAACACCACCATCACTACTGTGGTGTTGTGCTGCTACTCTTGTTCACTGTACCATCACTACTGTGGTGTTGTGCTACCACTCTATTTCACTGTACCATCACTACTGTGGTGTTGTGCTACCACTCTAGTTCACTGTACCATCACTACTGTGGTGTTGTGTTGCCACTCTAGTTCATTGTACCACCAGCATCATGACTGTGGTGTTGTGCTGCCACTCTAGTTCACTGTACCATCTCTACTATGGTGTTGTGCTGCCTCTCTAGTTCACTGTACCCCCACCATCACTACTGTGGTGTTGTGCTGCCACTCTAGTTCACTGTACCACAACCATCACTACTGTGGTGTTGTGTTGCCACTCTAGTTCACTGTACCACCACCATCACTACTGTGGTGTTGTGCTGCCATCCACTTCACTGTACCATCACTATCACCATCACTACTGTGATGTTGTGCTGCAACTCTTAATTCACTATACCATCACCATCACTACTGTGGTGTTGTGCTGCCACTATTGTTCACTGTACCCCCACCATCACAACTGTGGTGTTGTGCTGCCTCTCTAGTTCACTATACCATCACTATCACCATCACTACTGTGGTGTTGTGCTGCCACTCTAGTTCACTGTACCACCACCATCACTACTGTGGTGTTGTTCTGCCACTCTAGTTCACTGTACCACCACTATCACTACTGTGGTGTTGTGCTGCCACTCTAGTTCACTGTACCATCACCATCACTACTGTGGTGTTGTGCTGTCACTCTAGTTCACTGTACCACCACCATCACTACTGTGGTGTTGTGCTGCCACTCTAGTTCACTGTAACACCACCATCACTACTGTGGTGTTGTGCTGCTACTCTTGTTCACTGTACCATCACTACTGTGGTGTTGTGCTACCACTCTATTTCACTGTACCATCACTACTGTGGTGTTGTGTTGCCACTCTAGTTCACTGTACCACCACCATCACTACTGTGGTGTTGTGCTGCCACTCTACTTCACTGTACCATCACCATCACTACTGTGGTGTTGTGCTGCCACTCTAGTTCACTGTACCACCACCATCATTACTGTGGTGTTGTGCTGCCACTCTAGTTCACTGTACCATCACTACTGTGGTGTTGTGCTGCCACTCTAATTCACTGTACCATCACTATCACTACTGTGGTGTTGTGCTGCCACTTTAGTTCACTGTACCACCACCATCACTACTGTGGTGTTGTGCTGCCACTCTAGTTCACTGTACCATCACCATCACTACTGTGGTGTTGTGCTGCCACTCTAGTTCACTGTACCATCACCATCACTACTGTGGTGTTGTGCTGCCACTCTAGTTCACTGTACCATCACCATCACTACTGTGGTGTTGTGCTGCCACTCTAGTTCACTGTACCATCACTACTGTGGTGTTGTGCTGCCACTCTAGTTCATTGTACCATCACTACTGTGGTATCGTGTTGCCACTCTAGTTCACTGTACCATCACCATCACTACTGTGGTGTTGTGCTGCCACTCTAGCTCACTGTACCACCACCATCACTACTGTGGTGTTGTGCTGCCACTCTAGTTCACTGTACCACCACCATCACTACTGTGGTGTTGTGCTGCCACTCTAGTTCACTGTACCACCACTATCACTACTGTGGTGTTGTGCTGCCACTCTAGTTCACTGTACCATCACCATCACTACTGTGGTGTTGTGCTGTCACTCTAGTTCACTGTACCATCACCATCACTACTGTGGTGTTGTGCTGTCACTCTAGTTCACTGTACCACCACCATCACTACTGTGGTGTTGTGCTGCCACTCTAGTTCACTGTAACACCACCATCACTACTGTGGTGTTGTGCTGCTACTCTTGTTCACTGTACCATCACTACTGTGGTGTTGTGCTACCACTCTATTTCACTGTACCATCACTACTGTGGTGTTGTGTTCCCACTCTAGTTCACTCTACCACCACCATCACTACTGTGGTGTTGTGCTGCCACTCTACTTCACTGTACCATCACCATCACTACTGTGGTGTTGTGCTGCCACTCTAGTTCACTGTACCACCACCATCATTACTGTGGTGTTGTGCTTCCACTCTAGTTCACTGTACCATCACTACTGTGGTGTTGTGCTGCCACTCTAATTCACTGTACCATCAATATCACTACTGTGGTGTTGTGCTGCCACTTTAGTTCACTGTACCACCACCATCACTACTGTGGTGTTGTGCTGCCACTCTAGTTCACTGTACCATCACCATCACTACTGTGGTGTTGTGCTGCCACTCTAGTTCACTGTACCATCACCATCACTACTGTGGTGTTGTGCTGCCACTCTAGTTCACTGTACCATGACTACTGTGGTGTTGTGCTGCCACTCTAGTTCACTGTACCATCACTACTGTGGTGTTGTGCTGCCACTCTAGTTCATTGTACCATCACTACTGTGGTGTTGTGCTGCCACTCTAGTTCACTGTACCATCACCATCACTACTTTGGTGTTGTGCTGCCACTCTAGCTCACTGTACCACCACCATCACTACTGTGGTGTTGTGCTGCCACTCTAGTTCACTGTACCATCACCATCACTACTGTGGTGTTGTGCTGCCACTCTAGTTCACTGTACCATCACCATCACTACTGTGGTGTTGTGCTGCCACTCTAGTTCACTGTACCATCACTACTGTGGTGTTGTGCTGCCACTCTAGTTCATTGTACCATCACTACTGTGGTATCGTGTTGCCACTCTAGTTCACTGTACCATCACCATCACTACTGTGGTGTTGTGCTGCCACTCTAGCTCACTGTACCACCACCATCACTACTGTGGTGTTGTGCTGCCACTCTAGTTCACTGTACCATCACCATCACAACTGTGGTGTTGTACTGCCACTCTAGTTCACTGTACCATCACTACTGTGGTGTTGTGCTGCCACTCTAGTTCACTGTACCATCACTACTGTGGTGTTGTGCTGCCACTCTAGTTCACTGTACCATTACTACTGTGGTGTTGTGCTGCCACTCTAGTTCACTGTACCATCACTACTGTGGTGTTGTGCTGCCACTCTAGTTCACTGTACAATCACCATCACTACTGTGGTGTTGTGCTGCCACTCTAGTTCACTGTACCATCACCATCACTACTGTGGTGTTGTGCTGCCACTCTAGTTCACTGTACCACCACCATCACTACTGTGGTGTTGTGCTGCCACTCTAGTTCACTGTACCATCACCATCACTACTGTGGTGTTGTGCTGCCACTCTAGTTCACTGTACCACCACCATCACTACTGTGGTGTTGTGCTGCCACTTTAGTTCACTGTACTATCACTATCACCATCACTACTGTGGTGTTGTGCTGCCACTCTAGTTCACTGTACCACTACCATCACTAATGTGGTGTTGTGCTGCCACTCTAGTTCACTATACCATCACTATCACCATCACTACTGTGGTGTTGTGCTGCCACTCTAGTTCACTGTACCACCACCATCACTACTGTGGTGTTGTGCTGCCACTCTAGTTTACTGTACCATCACCATCACTACTGTGGTGTTGTGCTGCCACTCTAGTTCACTATACCATCACCATCACTACTGTGGTGTTGTGCTGCCACTCTAGTTCACTGTCCCACCACCATCACTACTGTGGTGTTGTGCTCCCACTCTAGTTCACTGTACCACCACCATCACTACTGTGGTGTTGTGCTGCCACTAGCTCACTGTACCATCACCATCACTACTGTGGTGTTGTGCTGCCACTCTAGTTCACTGTACCACCACCATCACTACTGTGGTGTTGTGCTGCCACTAATTCACTGTACCATCACCATCACTACTGTGGTGTTGTGCTGCTACTCTTGTTCACTGTACCATCACTACTGTGGTGTTGTGCTACCACTCTAGTTCACTGTACCATCACTACTGTGGTGTTGTGTTGCCACTCTAGTTCACTGTACCACCACCATCACTACTGTGGTGTTGTGCTGCCATCCTCTTCACTGTACCATCACTATCACCATCACTACTGTGATGTTGTGCTGCAACTCTTAATTCACTATACCATCACTATCACTACTGTGGTGTTGTGCTGCCACTATTGTTCACTGTACCCCCCACCATCACCACTGTGGTGTTGTGCTGCCTCTCTAGTTCACTATACCATCACTATCACCATCACTACTGTGGTGTTGTGCTGCCACTCTAGTTCACTGTACCACCACCATCACTACTGTGGTGTTGTGCTGCCACTCTAGTTCACTGTACCACCACTATCACTACTGTGGTGTTGTGCTGCCACTCTAGTTCACTGTACCATCACCATCACTACTGTGGTGTTGTGCTGTCACTCTAGTTCACTGTACCATCACCATCACTACTGTGGTGTTGTGCTGTCACTCTAGTTCACTGTACCACCACCATCACTACTGTGGTGTTGTGCTGCCACTCTAGTTCACTGTAACACCACCATCACTACTGTGGTGTTGTGCTGCTACTCTTGTTCACTGTACCATCACTACTGTGGTGTTGTGCTACCACTCTATTTCAGTGTACCATCACTACTGTGGTGTTGTGTTCCCACTCTAGTTCACTCTACCACCACCATCACTACTGTGGTGTTGTGCTGCCACTCTACTTCACTGTACCATCACCATCACTACTGTGGTGTTGTGCTGCCACTCTAGTTCACTGTACCACCACCATCATTACTGTGGTGTTGTGCTTCCACTCTAGTTCACTGTACCATCACTACTGTGGTGTTGTGCTGCCACTCTAATTCACTGTACCATCAATATCACTACTGTGGTGTTGTGCTGCCACTTTAGTTCACTGTACCACCACCATCACTACTGTGGTGTTGTGCTGCCACTCTAGTTCACTGTACCATCACCATCACTACTGTGGTGTTGTGCTGCCACTCTAGTTCACTGTACCATCACCATCACTACTGTGGTGTTGTGCTGCCACTCTAGTTCACTGTACCATGACTACTGTGGTGTTGTGCTGCCACTCTAGTTCACTGTACCATCACTACTGTGGTGTTGTGCTGCCACTCTAGTTCATTGTACCATCACTACTGTGGTGTTGTGCTGCCACTCTAGTTCACTGTACCATCACCATCACTACTGTTGTGTTGTGCTGCCACTCTAGCTCACTGTACCACCACCATCACTACTGTGGTGTTGTGCTGCCACTCTAGTTCACTGTACCATCACCATCACTACTGTGGTGTTGTGCTGCCACTCTAGTTCACTGTACCATCACCATCACTACTGTGGTGTTGTGCTGCCACTCTAGTTCACTGTACCATCACTACTGTGGTGTTGTGCTGCCACTCTAGTTTACTGTACCATGACTACTGTGGTGTTGTGCTGCCACTCTAGTTCACTGTACCATCACTACTGTGGTGTTGTGCTGCCACTCTAGTTCACTGTACCATCACCATCACTACTGTGGTGTTGTGCTGCCACTCTAGTTCACTGTACCACAACCATCACTACTGTGGTGTTGTGTTGCCACTCTAGTTCACTGTACCACCACCATCACTACTGTGGTGTTGTGCTGCCATCCACTTCACTGTACCATCACTATCACCATCACTACTGTGATGTTGTGCTGCAACTGTTAATTCACTATACCATCACCATCACTACTGTGGTGTTGTGCTGCCACTATTGTTCACTGTACCCCCACCATCACAACTGTGGTGTTGTGCTGCCTCTCTAGTTCACTATACCATCACTATCACCATCACTACTGTGGTGTTGTGCTGCCACTCTAGTTCACTGTACCACCACCATCACTACTGTGGTGTTGTTCTGCCACTCTAGTTCACTGTACCACCACTATCACTACTGTGGTGTTGTGCTGCCACTCTAGTTCACTGTACCATCACCATCACTACTGTGGTGTTGTGCTGTCACTCTAGTTCACTGTACCACCACCATCACTACTGTGGTGTTGTGCTGCCACTCTAGTTCACTGTACCATCACTACTGTGGTGTTGTGCTGCCACTCTAGTTCATTGTACCATCACTACTGTGGTATCGTGTTGCCACTCTAGTTCACTGTACCATCACCATCACTACTGTGGTGTTGTGCTGCCACTCTAGCTCACTGTACCACCACCATCACTACTGTGGTGTTGTGCTGCCACTCTAGTTCACTGTACCACCACCATCACTACTGTGGTGTTGTGCTGCCACTCTAGTTCACTGTACCACCACTATCACTACTGTGGTGTTGTGCTGCCACTCTAGTTCACTGTACCATCACCATCACTACTGTGGTGTTGTGCTGTCACTCTAGTTCACTGTACCATCACCATCACTACTGTGGTGTTGTGCTGTCACTCTAGTTCACTGTACCACCACCATCACTACTGTGGTGTTGTGCTGCCACTCTAGTTCACTGTAACACCACCATCACTACTGTGGTGTTGTGCTGCTACTCTTGTTCACTGTACCATCACTACTGTGGTGTTGTGCTACCACTCTATTTCACTGTACCATCACTACTGTGGTGTTGTGTTCCCACTCTAGTTCACTCTACCACCACCATCACTACTGTGGTGTTGTGCTGCCACTCTACTTCACTGTACCATCACCATCACTACTGTGGTGTTGTGCTGCCACTCTAGTTCACTGTACCACCACCATCATTACTGTGGTGTTGTGCTTCCACTCTAGTTCACTGTACCATCACTACTGTGGTGTTGTGCTGCCACTCTAATTCACTGTACCATCAATATCACTACTGTGGTGTTGTGCTGCCACTTTAGTTCACTGTACCACCACCATCACTACTGTGGTGTTGTGCTGCCACTCTAGTTCACTGTACCATCACCATCACTACTGTGGTGTTGTGCTGCCACTCTAGTTCACTGTACCATCACCATCACTACTGTGGTGTTGTGCTGCCACTCTAGTTCACTGTACCATGACTACTGTGGTGTTGTGCTGCCACTCTAGTTCACTGTACCATCACTACTGTGGTGTTGTGCTGCCACTCTAGTTCATTGTACCATCACTACTGTGGTGTTGTGCTGCCACTCTAGTTCACTGTACCATCACCATCACTACTGTGGTGTTGTGCTGCCACTCTAGCTCACTGTACCACCACCATCACTACTGTGGTGTTGTGCTGCCACTCTAGTTCACTGTACCATCACCATCACTACTGTGGTGTTGTGCTGCCACTCTAGTTCACTGTACCATCACCATCACTACTGTGGTGTTGTGCTGCCACTCTAGTTCACTGTACCATCACTACTGTGGTGTTGTGCTGCCACTCTAGTTCATTGTACCATCACTACTGTGGTATCGTGTTGCCACTCTAGTTCACTGTACCATCACCATCACTACTGTGGTGTTGTGCTGCCACTCTAGCTCACTGTACCACCACCATCACTACTGTGGTGTTGTGCTGCCACTCTAGTTCACTGTACCATCACCATCACAACTGTGGTGTTGTACTGCCACTCTAGTTCACTGTACCATCACTACTGTGGTGTTGTGCTGCCACTCTAGTTCACTGTACCATCACTACTGTGGTGTTGTGCTGCCACTCTAGTTCACTGTACCATTACTACTGTGGTGTTGTGCTGCCACTCTAGTTCACTGTACCATCACTACTGTGGTGTTGTGCTGCCACTCTAGTTCACTGTACAATCACCATCACTACTGTGGTGTTGTGCTGCCACTCTAGTTCACTGTACCATCACCATCACTACTGTGGTGTTGTGCTGCCACTCTAGTTCACTGTACCACCACCATCACTACTGTGGTGTTGTGCTGCCACTTTAGTTCACTGTACTATCACTATCACCATCACTACTGTGGTGTTGTGCTGCCACTCTAGTTCACTGTACCACTACCATCACTAATGTGGTGTTGTGCTGCCACTCTAGTTCACTATACCATCACTATCACCATCACTACAGTGGTGTTGTGCTGCCACTCTAGTTCACTGTACCACCACCATCACTACTGTGGTGTTGTGCTGCCACTCTAGTTTACTGTACCATCACCATCACTACTGTGGTGTTGTGCTGCCACTCTAGTTCACTATACCATCACCATCACTACTGTGGTGTTGTGCTGCCACTCTAGTTCACTGTCCCACCACCATCACTACTGTGGTGTTGTGCTCCCACTCTAGTTCACTGTACCACCACCATCACTACTGTGGTGTTGTGCTGCCACTAGCTCACTGTACCATCACCATCACTACTGTGGTGTTGTGCTGCCACTCTAGTTCACTGTACCACCACCATCACTACTGTGGTGTTGTGCTGCCACTAATTCACTGTACCATCACCATCACTACTGTGGTGTTGTGCTGCTACTCTTGTTCACTGTACCATCACTACTGTGGTGTTGTGCTACCACTCTAGTTCACTGTACCATCACTACTGTGGTGTTGTGTTGCCACTCTAGTTCACTGTACCACCACCATCACTACTGTGGTGTTGTGCTGCCATCCTCTTCACTGTACCATCACTATCACCATCACTACTGTGATGTTGTGCTGCAACTCTTAATTCACTATACCATCACCATCACTACTGTGGTGTTGTGCTGCCACTATTGTTCACTGTACCCCCCACCATCACCACTGTGGTGTTGTGCTGCCTCTCTAGTTCACTATACCATCACTATCACCATCACTACTGTGGTGTTGTGCTGCCACTCTAGTTCACTGTACCACCACCATCACTACTGTGGTGTTGTGCTGCCACTCTAGTTCACTGTACCACCACTATCACTACTGTGGTGTTGTGCTGCCACTCTAGTTCACTGTACCATCACCATCACTACTGTGGTGTTGTGCTGTCACTCTAGTTCACTGTACCATCACCATCACTACTGTGGTGTTGTGCTGTCACTCTAGTTCACTGTACCACCACCATCACTACTGTGGTGTTGTGCTGCCACTCTAGTTCACTGTAACACCACCATCACTACTGTGGTGTTGTGCTGCTACTCTTGTTCACTGTACCATCACTACTGTGGTGTTGTGCTACCACTCTATTTCACTGTACCATCACTACTGTGGTGTTGTGTTCCCACTCTAGTTCACTCTACCACCACCATCACTACTGTGGTGTTGTGCTGCCACTCTACTTCACTGTACCATCACCATCACTACTGTGGTGTTGTGCTGCCACTCTAGTTCACTGTACCACCACCATCATTACTGTGGTGTTGTGCTTCCACTCTAGTTCACTGTACCATCACTACTGTGGTGTTGTGCTGCCACTCTAATTCACTGTACCATCAATATCACTACTGTGGTGTTGTGCTGCCACTTTAGTTCACTGTACCACCACCATCACTACTGTGGTGTTGTGCTGCCACTCTAGTTCACTGTACCATCACCATCACTACTGTGGTGTTGTGCTGCCACTCTAGTTCACTGTACCATCACCATCACTACTGTGGTGTTGTGCTGCCACTCTAGTTCACTGTACCATGACTACTGTGGTGTTGTGCTGCCACTCTAGTTCACTGTACCATCACTACTGTGGTGTTGTGCTGCCACTCTAGTTCATTGTACCATCACTACTGTGGTGTTGTGCTGCCACTCTAGTTCACTGTACCATCACCATCACTACTGTGGTGTTGTGCTGCCACTCTAGCTCACTGTACCACCACCATCACTACTGTGGTGTTGTGCTGCCACTCTAGTTCACTGTACCATCACCATCACTACTGTGGTGTTGTGCTGCCACTCTAGTTCACTGTACCATCACCATCACTACTGTGGTGTTGTGCTGCCACTCTAGTTCACTGTACCATCACTACTGTGGTGTTGTGCTGCCACTCTAGTTTACTGTACCATGACTACTGTGGTGTTGTGCTGCCACTCTAGTTCACTGTACCATCACTACTGTGGTGTTGTGCTGCCACTCTAGTTCACTGTACCATCACCATCACTACTGTGGTGTTGTGCTGCCACTCTAGTTCACTGTACCATCACCATCACTACTGTGGTGTTGTGCTGCCACTCTAGTTCACTGTACCATCACCATCACTACTGTGGTGTTGTGCTGCCACTCTAGTTCATTGTACCATCACTACTGTGGTGTTGTGCTGCCACTCTAGTTCACTGTACCATCACCATCACTACTGTGGTGTTGTGCTGCCACTCTAGTTCACTGTACCATCACCATCACTACTGTGGTGTTGTGCTGCCACTCTAGTTCACTGTACCATCACCATCACTACTGTGGTGTTGTGCTGCCACTCTAGTTCACTGTACCACCACCATCACTACTGTGGTGTTGTGCTGCCACTCTAGTTCACTGTACCATCACCATCACTACTGTGGTGTTGTGCTGCCACTCTAGTTCACTGTACCATCACCATCACTACTGTGGTGTTGTGCTGCCACTCTAGTTCACTGTACCATCACCATCACTACTGTGGTGTTGTGCTGCCACTTTAGTTCACTGTACTATCACTATCACCATCACTACTGTGGTGTTGTGCTGCCACTCTAGTTCACTGTACCACTACCATCACTAATGTGGTGTTGTGCTGCCACTCTAGTTCACTGTACCATCACCATCACTACTGTTGTGTTGTGCTGCCACTCTAGTTCACTGTACCATCACCATCACAACGGTGGTGTTGTGCTGCCACTCTAGTTCACTGTACCATCACCATCACTACTGTGGTGTTGTGCTGCCACTCTAGTTCACTGTACCACCACCATCACTACTGTGGTGTTGTGCTGCCACTCTAGTTCACTGTACCATCACCATCACTACTGTGGTGTTGTGCTGTCACTCTAGTTCACTGTACCACCACCATCACTACTGTCGTGTTGTGCTGCTACTCTTGTTCACTGTACCATCACTACTGTGGTGTTGTGCTACCACTCTAGTTCACTGTACCATCACTACTGTGGTGTTGTGTTGCCACTCTAGTTCACTGTACCACCACAATCACTACTGTGGTGTTGTGCTGCCACTCTACTTCACTGTACCATCACTATCACCACCACTACTGTGATGTTGTACTGCAACTCTAATTCACTATACCATCACCATCACTACTGTGGTGTTGTGCTGCCACTATAGTTCACTGTACCCCCACCATCACTACTGTGGTGTTGTGCTGCCACTCTAGTTCACTATACCATCACTATCACCATCACTACTGTGGTATTGTTGTAACAAAGTAGGCTGTTGTAAGAATTATTCCAGAAGGTTCCAGAAGTTTCGGGTAGGGACCTGACCTCTCAATGCACATTCCCCTGGGGATTAGCAGGTCTGAGTCACAAATGGCGGGCATCTTTGTTCATAGTTTTGTATAATTAACCATCCTATAGTATTCAGTAATTTAGAGAAATTAGCCTTTATTCATTTTGTATTAAAATTGAATTGTATAATATTCCTGGTTATAGTACCAAGAGTATTCTAATTATTGAGTTAAGTCACCATCAGTGACGTCACGAATCAGATCTAAGTTGTAAGGCGGAGTGACCGGCGGTCATAGGTCATCAGGGTTGACATGTCTACTATTTCTCAAAGTTCAATTAACCATTTTGGGGATCGGGAACAGCTCTGCCGTTAGATGTTTGTGTAATTTAATTTCAGTAAAATAATTCAACCAGTCTGGATCAATTAAATACAACAGAGGTTAATTGTTATAACTTAAACCTGGCTAAGTAACTTGGTAAAACTTAGTCTATGCGGAACAATACAATGCTCTAGTCTGGGCTAGACCAGACGAGGACAGATCAGTGTGGACTCCAGATCAACTGGGAGAGGTCAACCATCTTACCTCTCCCCAAGACCAGCCCAACATCTTTAGCTGGTAAAACATAGAGGTATAGTTGCTATTGTTAATTATAGGGATAGTCTTCTCATTTGCCATTCAGGTCAAGTAGGGAGTGTTAAAGTGACAGGGAGTGAACATATTTAGATTTTGTTTTAGTTTTTCTTTTAATAAATTAATTAGTTAATAATTTGCATTTTTATTGTTTCCATTTGTTATGTTTACTTGTCCTGGTCACGTGGTCCACACGAGGCAGAGTTGGATTGGGCGCCGATTCTAACATCGAATCGGAATTCATCATCCCCGTCTAATTAATTCCACACTCAAGTTTCCGAGGTTATAAACTACTAGTGGGGATCAAGCCCCAAGGTTGATTAATTAGCATGATCGATCCAGACCTCGATCATTGCTCTTGTGTTACTGGTCTGGTGGTGGCGGCGGAGGCGACTCTAGGGTTTTGCTCAAAGCCTAGGTCACGTCATACGGGTTGTAGAATCCTAAGTCGGTCAATCGTCTTAGGACCACGTGGCGTGGAGTTGGCTTTGGTAAAAGTTTTGGAATCCCTTGTAGAGAATAAAAAGTAAGAATACGGGTAGAGGGGGGATAGAAGGTAAGATTAGTAGAGACACCCTACCCGATTTACAATGGTGCACAGCGGTGGTTTCAACAATTTTGTTTGAAATTGTTGAAAGGCTCACGCGTCTAGCCATTCGAACACGTGCGCGGATGCTAAGGAGACAGCCGCGGGCCAGGATTAGCAGTGCGCCTCACAACAGTGCGTTTGAGTGGGGATTGGCGAATCTTGGGTCATGCGGGCTGATATGATTAAGGTTTAGTTAGTAAGATTAGGCTGTTAAGATTTATTGAATAGGAGACCGCTCCGAGTTGATTGGACTGGGTACCATACTCGACCCATTGCAATTAATTCAGAGGTGTTGGGAGCCGCCATACTCTCAACAGCAGTTCCTTGTGGGCTGTCTGGGCGGATATATCTGTGGGACGCCAGGAAATAGATCCGAGGGCGTTGTTAGACGACCCAAAACGCTAGGAAAAACGTAATCCGTGAAGGGCGTTGCGGCCTCCGATGGACAGACTAGTAACCTACCTAGCAGCGATTCAACAACTAAGTGATCGCACACTTAGTGGAGGTTGAGTCGTCCCTAGTCATAATTGTTGCTGAAAGCTGCGTGTCGCTCTGTTGGAACCTAGATGGTCGAGACCCCTAGGCTAGGTGTGGTACGGCGAGCCGGTAGGAGCAATTATAAGATTAAGTTGAGTGCATTTTTGAATTAAGTATACTTAAATTTATAAAGTAATTCCGTTTATTTGCGTTGTTCTAGAGATTAATTTTTTTCCCCTAAATTCAATCCCCGGTTAAATGTTTTCCCACGTGTTAGCATTTTCTTGCATATTAGGCTAAGTGCGTTCATTAAGTTTTGCTATTCCCTGTTGTATTAGTCTAAGTCAGAGGTGTTGGTTCTAGAGCGTAGTTAACCCTCTGTACTTAGGGCTATATGTCGGTCACGATAGATAAGTGAAGGAGTTTAAGGGATAGTAAGTTGCGTGTAAATGTTTAATAGAGTCCGTGGAATATTTCTAAGTACTTCGGGATAAGTTTTCGGCTAAGTCAACGTCGGAAAGTCGTTAACTGTAATTAATTTGTATTCGTGGGTCACGTATATGATCTGGGTATCATTAGGATTCCCCAGTCGATGCGAGTGATATTTTCTAGTTTTTACCAGTAAGACGGTAGAATTGTGTTTTTAGACTTAGAATTCTGTTTTCAGTAGAAACGTAGGTGGAAAATTTTCTAAGTCCAGCTTGGGCTAGAATCTGACTTTTTGGCGGAAATTCTAATTTTCATGTTTCGTGTATATTCTAGGGTCAGTATTACTCTCTAGTGCGCGCAAGGGACGTAATTCTGTTCGTAAAGCATTAAACAGTGATAATTACATTTTTGCCGAATTTAGTTATTTTTCGAGAAAACCGTGTTGTAATTTTGTCAGAGTCCATTTGAGGTGAAAATCTCGGATTTTGACGAAAATTTGAATTAGTGAGTGTTGAAACCGCCCGAGGTGTCAGTATTGTTCTGTATACAACGTCAGTATTAAATAATAACTTATTTATATCTGGGAATGAGAAACCCAAATTTTTGCGAATTAAAGGAGTTTTGTGATATTTGGGGTGATAGAAATTTTTTCCCTCGGAGTCAGAAAAATTGGCAGAGTCCAGCAATTGAGTAAAAACTCAGTTTTTTTTATAAAAATTTAATTTTTTGTAAGCAAATATATGTCCTGGGTGTCTATATTAATCGCTAGAGCGGTTTATAAAAGTAAAACTAGTTATTTTCCTTCAGAACAAAAATTTTGATTTTTCAGCGTTTAAGCGAAAAAGCGCGGGACTTAGTTTTTTCAGCGCAGCTGGTCCCGCTCCATCAGTCATCAGTGGCCACGCTGCTCACTTCTAGTGCGTTTAGTATTCAAGTGCAGTAAATATTCTTTATTAATCCATCACGAGTGCTGCGCGTTAGTGGCGTTATCATTTAAATTGTTTTATATGAAATAAATTCTTTAATTTTTTTTTTTAACGTAAAGGACTTAGGTTTCAGCAATAAAACTGCGGGATATTTCACGGGCAGACACGAGTGCAGGGCAGACACTCATTCATTGGATTCACTTCAGCGATTCTCTCGATAAATCGGTGTATTCCCTATTTTGGGGATTTAGTAGTTGTTTCTTGATAAAGAGTTGTAATTTTTTGTTTATTATTTGTGTAAGATCACGGTTGTAGTGAGTCCGGGTCGAGGGTGTACTAAAGGGTAGTTTAGAAGAGACATGGCACACCAGGAATCACAGAAAATGTTTGACCCAGATAGTGACCAGTCAGTAGGGACCAGTGGGAGTGGAAGTGTAGAGGACAGCACCTCTTCCGACACCACTGGGGACCGCTCAGGTACACCTCATCCGTCACTACAACAACCCCAACCCCACCTCCCATACCAACCCCATCCTCAATTCCCATACCAACCCCATCCTCAGTTCCCATACCAACCCTTCCCCCAACCCCAGGCCACTCCATACCCATTCCAACCCCAGGCCACCCCATACCCATACCCACTCCAACCCCAGGCCACCCCATACCCATACCTATTCCAACCCCAGGCCACCCCATACCCATTCCAACCTCAGGCCACCCCATACCCATTCCAACCTCAGGCCACCCACACCATACCTCAACCCCAACCCCAATCCGCACCCCAACCCCAGGCCACCCACACCATACCTCAACCCCAACCCCAGGCCGCCACAGCCTTAGCCAGGCAGATGCGCACGGAGACGCCGGGCACTCAGTTGTCGCCATACGTAGAGGCGTTAAGTAAAGGCGAGGGAGCCAAGCCGAGTCACTGTGGCGCGGGTTCATCAGGCGGGAAGCAGCCCTCAGCTGCAAGTTCGAGCCACCCTGCGCGGGGTAACAACAGAGATCCGCGTAGGTGTTACTCCTGCGGGATGCGTGGGCATATACAGAGGGACTGTAAAGTCACTATTACGAGAGCATGAAAGCAGTCTCCTAGTGATGGTAGGCCTACTTTTGAGGTGAAAGTGGAAGGTGTGAGATTGACAGCTTTTGTTGATACAGGAAGCCAGGCAACGGTAATTAAAAAGTCAGCCTTCAGCAATTTTAAGTATGCACGTCTTCAACGTTGCGCAAAGACATTAACAGCGGTCAATGGGGAAAAGATTGAGATCGCAGGTCAAGGTACAGTTAATTTTGAGATTGATGGGGAATTGCAGCCTCACACATGTACGATCGTAGAGAACCTTGATTTTCCTGGTCACATCTTAATGGGAACTGATTTTCTGTCGCGATTTGGTTATTCCTTGTCTGCTCAAAAAGGGGCTAGGAACTGCAGGTTGCAGTTGGGACAGACTTCCTACCCAGTGGAGATGATCGACCATCCCCCAGTTGTAGCTTCAATTAAGAGGAAGCTGAAATATAATGCGCACTATCCAAAACTGATTTTTAAGTCTCTTCCAGACACAGTTAAGAGGTCATGCGCATTGCATGCATTGACCAAACAGAGTTGCCCACCACATTCTGTTAAATTTATTAGAGTAGCCATGGGACGTCACATCCAACCAGGTACCACCCTTCAGGTGGCCGGGAGATGTGACAGCTTATTAATTCCTCATCACTTAACTGTAGTGCTCGATAAAGGTGCACTCATTCCAGTTGTCAATCTTTCACATAAGACTTTTCGCTTCAGGGCAGGTGATAGGGTATCTCAGGGAACCATGGTGGAGGACACAGAAATCTTTCACCATGAGTCAGCTGAGACGCCAGCCGTCACTGCACAATGTAGTGCACTGAACATGTTGAACACTAAAACACCATCCAAAGTACAATACGAGACGAGAAATGTTGCACAGAATGTAGAAGTAGAAAAATTAATATCAGGACTTGATTTGCAACATGTTACACAGGCGGATAGGAAGGCACTGAGAGGAGTTTTACGAAAATTCCCGAAATTGTTTGCGACAGAGGATGACCAGATTGGTCTCCTTGATTAGATCGAGCACACCATTCCAACTGGTGATCATTTGCCTGTGTACACGAGACAGTGGAGGTTGCCGGAACAGGCAAAGAATGTTATCAGGGAGGAGTGCCAGAAAATGTTGAGACAGGGCGTGATAGAGCCTAGAACGTCACCATGGCTCTCTCCTGTTGTGCTAGTTCGGAAACTGGACGGTAGTTATCGTTTCTGTGTTGACTACCGGAAGGTGAACGAATTAACTAAGGGTGATGTGTATCCGTTGCCCCGAATACAGGAGATAATAGATCAATTTGGTGCTGCTAAGTATTTCTCAACTCTTGACGCAAAATCGGCGTATTGGGCGATTCCGGTGGCAGAACAGGATAGGGAAAAAAACAGCATTCTCGGATGGTAGGCACACTTATCAATTCCGTAGGATGCCGTTTGGTTTGAAGACAGCGCCTTCGTCGTTTCAGAGGGCCATCAACTTCATTCTTAGTCCGGTACTGGGTAGGCATTCTTTAGCGTACCTGGATGATGTTGTGATATATTCCAGGACGTTTGAGGAACACCTACAGGACTTGACTGAGACTTTGAAGTTGTTAGATCAGGCAGGTTTCAGGCTGAATGTTCAGAAGTGCACCCTGGCGGCTCAGGAATTCAAATTTCTGGGGTTCCAGGTGTGCCCAGACGGTATCCGACCTGACCCAGATTCTTGCCGCGCCATTGCTGACATGCCTACTCCAAGGACAGCAAAGGACGTGCGTAGGTTTTTGGGGGCGGCCGGATATTTTCGTCGCCATATTGAAGGTTTCGCTGGCATTTCAGCACCCCTGACTGATCTGACAAAGAAAAATGCGAAGTTTGTGTGGAAATCTGAACATGACGAGGCCTATCGCAAACTGAAAGACCAACTAATCACGACACCGGTATTGGCTATTCCTGATTTTGAGAAAGAGTGGGAAGTGCACACTGACGCCAGCAGTATTGCTATTGGCGGGTGCTTAATTCAGCGAGATGCGGATAATTTACCCCATCCGGTAGCCTATTTCAGTAGGAAGGTCAAAGGACCTGAAGTTCGTTATTCAGCTACGGATCGGGAGGCACTGGCAGTAGTAGAATCAGTTAGGTATTTCGAGCCTTACCTATTTCAGCGGCATTTTGTAATCTACACAGACCATCGAGCATTAACACACATATTTAAAAAGCGAACGAAATGCCCACGAATGTCACGCTGGTCTCACGAACTTTCGGCCCACTCGTTCCAGATCTTGTACAAGCCTGGTCCAGCACATGTTGTGCCAGACACGCTAAGTAGAAATATAGCGGCAGTGCAGATTAATGAAAATATTGAAACCATTCCATCAGATAAAATGAGAGAATACCAGATGAGCGAGCCTAGATGGAAAGAGATTATTGAGTATTTAGAAGGAGGAAAATACCCGAAGAAGAAAAAGAAGTTACCTATTCATGATTTTGAAATGAAACAGGGCGTCCTGTATTATGTTAATAGCCAGAATGATAGGGCAGTATTTCAGCTAGTTATTCCGGACGCGTTGCGGTCATCAGCGTTAAAGCTTGCGCATGCTTCTAAAATTGCAGGGCATCCGGGGATCTTTAAAACGCACTTAAAAGCAAAGTCTCTATTTTATTTTCCAGGATTACTTTCTGAGGTAATCAATTTCGTGAAGTCGTGCCCTCGTTGCCAGAGGAGGAAAGGTACCCTTAAGGTACAAGCCCCACTTCAGGAATTCCCTGAAATTCGTGAACCGTTAGATCGTGTGGGGGCCGATTTAATTGATTTACATCACAGTCATTCAGGAAATAGATATGTGTTGGTACTAGTTGACCATCTGTCTAGATACACTACACTAGTTGCATTACCTCAGAAAGATTCTCGTACGGTTGCAGATGCGTTCTTGCGTAGGTTCGTTACTGTATTCGGACCTCCTAAAGTTTTAGTCTCTGACCGGGGTCAAGAATTCAATGGGAATATATTTAGAGAAGTTTGTAAGATTTTAGAGACAACTTCGGCTTTTACAACAGCCTACCACCCACAAGCAAACGGAATGACGGAACGGACTAATCGTTCAGTCAAGGATATGCTTGCAATCCTTGCTGAACATGATGCAAACACCTGGGATGAACACCTACCCTATGTTCAGTTCGCCTTGAATACTGCCATCCACCAATCAATTAATACCCAACCACTTCATTTGTTTACTGGTAATTCATGCAATTTCCCCTCAGGTCTGCTTAACAGACATAATGTTGCATACGGGAGGACTATCCTTCAGAGGTCCTTGGAAAAATGAGAAATGCATGGAATATTGCAGCTGAAGCGTCCAAGAAGGCACGGACTCGGTATGCTCATTTTTATGACAAGAAAGTGCGCCCTCTTGAGTTGAAGGAAGGAAGCCTCGTATTGAGAGTGAATGAGGCTGCGCCCGCCAATCAGAGCAGGAAACTAGCTCTGAGGTGGCGAGGACCATATAGAGTAATTAAAAGGGCGGGGCCGGTTAATCTTGTTATAAAAGGAGTGTTCGAGGACCAGGTGGAAAGGACAATTCATGTAAATAAATTGAAACATTATCATGCTAGAGAGGAATTAGAACTGCCTTCAGCGGGTCTAGTTCCTGACTCAGCAGTGCTGACTCATGGCTTCACCGACGAGTCAGAGGATGAGGATGACCCTCTGTCATCACTCATCAGTAGTCAGGTGCAGTCTCGCCACCCTATGGTGACGAGATCTCGCGCTATACAATAAAGTAACTTCCTTGGTTAGTATAATTTAGTATTCATTAGATTTTCCTGTAAAGGCAATGAGGTGTACTATGTCTATACTTAACTCAGGTAGCAACTTTTACCGTGCTCTTGGGTTCCACCTCCACCAAACCCAGAGTATATCTATGCTTCCGCTGTGTTGTGTGTGTCTGTTCCCAGGTCTGATTGGTACACCGACCCAGTTGTTCCAGCCACACGTGAACCCTTGTCTGTAAAGACCGAGGGGGGAGGCACGTTACACAAAGCCCTCCCCCCACCAGACCCAGTAACCCATACATCAGTTACTTTGGGGATGAGTCCAAGAGTCACCCGTCCGACGCCTCACGTCACTAACGAGGTTGTCAGGGCCAGCGAGCTGTCCACATTATAGCAGTCACCGGAGGTGCCATACAACGCCGGGGTAGCTGTCTCGAGATCACCACTACCCACCTGCTGCGTCATCAAGACTGCAGCCATTCCAGCAGTGTTGGAGGAGATCTCAAGAAATGGAAAGCACGTAGCAGTACTCAAGAATTTCGCCGGAAGATTAATGATTACATCATCTGAAGTAACAAGAAAGCAGAACCAAGGCGGTCACAGGTGGAAGGCACGGTTTCCCTACAGAGTACCGGGACTCGCCAATAGAAGGTCGCAAAATTGTCTCCTTTGGCCTAAAGTCGGCGGTACGAGGGTATACACAGTTGGTGTTTACGGCCTAGTAACCTGGTGACATCAAGAAACGCCTGAGATGACGTGAGCAAGGATGGAAGACGAGATTCACCTGTTCTGCAAACAAGCAACCCGCCTCTACGACCCTCTGACACCACTCCTGCTAAGAGACACCGTTGGTACATCCAGTCCTGCTCTGCTGTGGTCATCTGCGACGTCAAGTTTAACATCAAGATTGCCGTGTGAACTGTGATTGATATGAAGGCGTGTGGACTGTCGAGAGCAAGATTAATGGCCGATGTAACAGTATTCTACAGCTGTCACTTGGCACTCCGCTCTACTACACTCTGTCGTCATTCAGGAGTACCGGATGGGAGTACAAGAGGACCAGGTATTGATGTCTACACATGGGGAGAAGCAAGATCAATACCGTCATCGTCAGCGACTACATTCAGCATCCAGCAGCATCGATTTTTTTTTTTCCGATTACTCAATATGAACAATGGATACAAACAACAAAGTGGCTCTGAACATCTGTGTAAAGAATATCTGGACACTTTTGTTTAAATGTTGAAAAACAGAGTTAGAATCACAATACTTTTTAAATGTTGAAAAACAGATTTAAAATAATTCTGGTATAATATATGAAAATTTTACTCTATAAATTGGTCAGTAATCAAAATCGAAGCCCCTGTGTAATTGTCTCAGCCCAGAACAAACGGTTATGGAAAATTATGTTGTGATACTTTTGCAGAATGTTTGAACACAGGAGAGGCGGACCAATATAAACATTGACACTCTTACTGTGAGTGAGAACACTTGGCTGTACAGTCAGCTGAAACCTGTGATATAGTATAGGAATTTTTTTTTTATTTTTAGATACATGTAATAAACGTTAGGTGTGTTCCTTAACATGTCAAGGTTGACATTGAGTGGGGAGTGGGTAGTACACGGATGTGAACTTGATAGTTCCGTAGTACGCTCCCGGATGACTGAAAGTTCAGTCTAAAGATATAACTTTAATGTTTGTTTGAGCACGGTGTGGCCGGCTCTAGAGGACACATGGACTTGGCTAGTGAAGAGCCAAGAGAGTTTAATAGCTAGTCTTTGATGGTAGAGTAGGGACATGTTATTTAGCTATGTCAGTAAGGATAGGATGTATGTTTCCTGATGTTAGAGGATTGCTGTCAGTTGACAGCTGAGAAATTTATGAAATGTGAACATATTTATTATGATGTTGGACTATTGAATGTCAAATTTTATTAGTTAGGTTAGCTTTTGTTTGTGGCATGAGTTGAATTCTGGGTTTGGATACTAAGCCTCATGATTTTTTAACAAATTAACAAGGTTTACTAAGTGCTTGTGCGGGGGGGGGGGGGGGGGGGGGTTGTAACAAACTAGGCTGTTGTAAGAATTATTCCAGAAGTTTCGGGTAGGGACCTGACCTCTCAATGCACATTCCCCTGGGGATTAGCAGGTCTGAGTCACAAATGGCGGGCATCTTTGTTCATAGTTTTGTATAATGAACCATCCTATAGTATTCAGTAATTTAGAGAAATTAGCCTTTATTCATTTTGTATTAAAATTGAATTGTATAATATTCCTGGTTATAGTACCAAGAGTATTCTAATTATTGAGTTAAGTCACCATTAGTGACGTCACGAATCAGATCTAAGTTGTAAGGCGGAGTGACCGGCGGTCATAGGTCATCAGGGTTGACATGTCTACTATTTCTCAAAGTTCAATTAACCATTTTGGGGATTGGGAACAGCTCTGCCGTTAGATGTTTGTGTAATTTAATTTCAGTAAAATAATTCAACCAGTCTGGATCAATTAAGTACAACAGAGGTTAATTGTTATAACTTAAACCTGGCTAAGTAACTTGGTAAAACTTAGTCTATGCGGAACAATACAATGCTTTAGTCTGGGCTAGACCAGACGAGGACAGATCAGTGTGGACTCCAGATCAACTGGGAGAGGTCAACCATCTTACCTCTCCCCAAGACCAGCCCAACATCTTTAGCTGGTAAAACATAGAGGTATAGTTGCTATTGTTAATTATAGGGATAGTCTTCTCATTTGCCATTCAGGTCAAGTAGGGAGTGTTAAAGTGACAGGGAGTGAACATATTTAGATTTTGTTTTAGTTTTTCTTTTAATAAATTAATTAGTTAATAATTTGCATTTTTATTGTTTCCATTTGTTATGTTTACTTGTCCTGGTCACGTGGTCCACACGAGGCAGAGTTGGATTGGGCGCCGATTCTAACATCGAATCGGAATTCATCATCCCCATCTAATTAATTCCACACTCAAGTTTCCGAGGTTATAAACTACTAGTGGGGATCAAGCCAAAAAGGTTGATTAATTAGCATGATCGATCCAGACCTCGATCATTGCTC
This sequence comes from Procambarus clarkii, assembly GCF_040958095.1. Taxonomy (NCBI): domain Eukaryota; kingdom Metazoa; phylum Arthropoda; class Malacostraca; order Decapoda; family Cambaridae; genus Procambarus; species Procambarus clarkii. Next base: position 37,739,379 of record NC_091164.1, read on the forward strand.
TTGTGTTACTGGTCTGGTGGTGGCGGCGGAGGCGACTCTAGGGTTTTGCTCAAAGCCTAGGTCACGTCATACGGGTTGTAGAATCCTAAGTCGGTCAATCGTCTTAGGACCACGTGGCGTGGAGTTGGCTTTGGTAAAAGTTTTGGAGTCCCTTGTAGAAAATAAAAAGTAAGAATACGGGTAGAGGGGGGATAGAAGATAAGATTAGTAGAGACACCCTACCCGTGTTACATTGTGCTGCCACTCTAGTTCACTGTACCACCATTATCACTACTGTGGTGTTGTGCTGCCACTCTTGTTCACTGTACCATCACTACTCTGGTGTTGTGCTACCACTCTAGTTCACTGTACCATCACTACTGTGGTGTTGTGCTGCCACTCTAGTTCACTGTACCACTACCATCATAACTGTGGTGTTGTGCTGCCACTCTAGTTCATTGTACCATCACTACTGTGATGTTGTGCTGCCACTCTAATTCACTGTACCATCACCATCACTACTGTGGTGTTGTGCTGCCACTTTAGTTCACTGTTCCATCACCATCACTACTGTGGTGTTGTGCTCCCACTCTAGTTCACTGTACCATCACTACTGTGATGTTTTGCTGCCACTTTAGTTCACTGTACCACCATCATCACTACTGTAGTGTTGTGCTGCCACTCTAGTTCACTGTACCATCACTACTGTGGTGTTGTGCTGCCTCTCTAGTTCACTGTACCACCCCCATCACTACTCTGGTGTTGTGCCGCCACTCTAGTTCACTGTACCATCACTACTGTGGTGTTGTGCTGCCACTCTAGTTCACTGTACCACCACTATCACTACTGTGGTGTTGTGCTGCAACTCTAATTCACTGTACCATCACCATCACTACTGTGGTGTTGTGCTGCCACTCTAATTCACTGTACCATCACCATCACTACTGTGGTGTTGTGCTGCCACTCTAGTTCACTGTACCACCACTATCACTACTGTGGTGTTGTGCTGCCACTCTAGTTCACTGTACCACCACCATCACTACTGTGGTGTTGTGCTGCCACTCTAGTTCACTATACCACCACCATCACTACTGTGGTGTTGTGCTGCCACTCTAGTTCACTGTACCACCACCATCACTACTGTGGTTTTGTTCTGCCACTCTAATTTACTGTACCACCACCATCACTACTGTGGTGTTGTGCTGCCACTCTAGTTCACTGTACCTCCACCACCATCACTACTGTGGTATTGTGCTGCCACTCTAGTTCACTGTACCACCACCATCATTACTGTGGTGTTGTGCTGCCACTCTAGTTCACTGTACCATCACCATCACTACTGTGGTGTTGTGCTGCCACTCTAGTTGACTGTACCATCACCATCACTACTGTGGTGTTGTGCTGCCACTCTAGTTCACTGTACCACCACCATCATTACTGTGGTGTTGTGCTGCCACTCTAGTTCACTGTACCACCACCATCACTACTGTGGTGTTGTGCTGCCACTCTAGTTCACTGTACCACCACCATCACTACTGTGGTGTTGTGCTGCCACTCTAGTTAACTGTACCACCACCATCACTACTGTGGTGTTGTGCTGCCACTCTAGTTCACTGTACCATCACTACTGTGGTGTTGTGCTGCCACTCTAATTCACTGTACCATCACTATCACTACTGATGTGTTGTGCTGCCACTTTAGTTCACTGTACCACCACCATCACTACTGTGGTGTTGTGCTGCCTCTCTAGTTCACTGTACCATCACCATCACTACTGTGGTGTTGTGCTGCCACTCTAGTTCACTGTACCATCACCATCACTACTGTGGTGTTGTGCTGCCACTCTAGTTCACTGTACCATCACTACTGTGGTGTTGTGCGTCCACTCTAGTTCACTGTACCATCACTACTGTGGTGTTGTGCTGCCACTCTAGTTCACTGTACCATCACTACTGTGGTGTTGTGCTGCCACTCTAGTTCACTGTACCATCACCATCACTACTGTGGTGTTGTGCTGCCACTCTAGTTCACTGTACCATCACCATCACTACTGTGGTGTTGTGCTGCCACTCTAGCTCACTGTACCACCACCATCACTACTGTGGTGTTGTGCTGCCACTCTAATTCACTGTACCACCACCATCACTACTGTGGTGTTGTGCTGCCACTCTAGTTCACTGTACCACTACCATCATAACTGTGGTGTTGTGCTGCCACTCTAGTTCACTGTACCATCACTACTGTGATGTTGTGCTGCCACTCTAATTCACTGTACCATCACCATCACTACTGTGGTGTTGTGCTGCCACTTTAGTTCACTGTACCATCACCATCACTACTGTGGTGTTGTGCGTCCACTCTAATTCACTGTACCATCACTACTGTGGTGTTGTGCTGCCACTCTAGTTCACTGTACCATCACCATCACTACTGTGGTGTTGTGCTGCCACTCTAGTTCACTGTACCATCACCATCACTACTGTGGTGTTGTGTTGCCACTCTAGTTCACTGTACCATCACTACTGTGGTGTTGTGCTGCCACTCTAGTTCACTGTACCATCACTACTGTGGTGTTGTGCTGCCACTCTAGTTCACTGTACCATCACCATCACTACTGTGGTGTTGTGCTGCCACTCCAGTTCACTGTACCATCACTATCACTACTGTGGTGTTGTGCTGCCACTCTAGTTCACTGTACCACCACCATCACTACTGTGGTGTTGTGCTGCCACTCTAGTTCACTGTACCATCACCATCACTACTGTGGTGTTGTGCTGCCACTTTAGTTCACTGTTCTATCACCATTACTACTGTGGTGTTGTGCTGCCACTCTAGTTCACTGTACCACTACCATCACTAATGTGGTGTTGTGGTGCTACTCTAGTTCACTGTACCATCACCATCACTACTGTTGTGTTGTGCTGCCACTCTAGTTCACTGTACCATCACCATCACAACGGTGGTGTTGTGCTGCCACTCTAGTTCACTGTACCATCACTACTGTGGTGTTGTGCTGCCACTCTAGTACACTGTACCACCACCATCACTACTGTGGTGTTGTGCTGCCACTCTAGTTCACTGTACCACCACCATCACTACTGTGGTGTTGTGCTGCCACTCTAGTTCACTGTACCACCACCATCACTACTGTGGTGTTGTGCTGCCACTCTAGTTCACCGTACCACCACCATCACTACTGTGGTGTTGTGCTGCCACTCTAGTTCACTGTACCATCACTACTGTGGTTGTTGTGCTGCCACTCAAGTTCACTGTACCATCACTACTGTGGTGTTGTGCTGCCACTCTAGTTCACTGTACCACAACCATCACTACTGTGGTGTTGTGCTGCCACTCTAGTTCACTGTACCACCACCATCAGTACAGTGATGTTGTGCTGCCACTCTAGTTCACTGTACCATCACCATAACTCTTGCATCTCCATGGACCGCGTGTTTTGATGCCAATGTAATTTAAGGACAGACTTTTATCACTATATCATCATAACTTCACTATCTTTCGTATTTTACTTTGGTATCATATACCTGACAATTACGGCTGTATCCCCATCAATGCTATATCTTCTCAGTACTGTCACCTATCATTGCTGTATCACTATAGCTTCACTATCAGTTCTATATATCACCATCACCTAAGGCCCCACACTTGGGGTCATATACTGACCATGTTGAGTAACAAATTGTTGGTGTCACTATATGACAGCTGTTGTCACTGTTTTATCACCAACGGCTCACTATCACATAACACTGTCACTGCTACACCAACATCATTTCACTTTCTCTGCATTATCAACTCACACTGATATATTTCCTCCTTATATTCACTGATATATCACTATCACTGCTACAGCACCACCCCTCCGTGGTGCCTCCTTGCCGTGGTGAGGGGCTCACGTACATCTTCCTGGGACCGGTGTGGGTTGCCTGTGCCCTCTCTTTGGGTGGTGCATGTGGTGAAGGGCACCATGTAGGGGCCTTGTGAGCCATCGGACCACCCGCTGAAGGGGTCGCCTGTGAGAGGCCGCCCTGAGTGAATGGTTGGGTGTCCAGGCTGGGGCGATAGGGGGACTGGGGTCTTAGCACCAGTGTGGGGGAATGAACGAAGTAGTAGGACTTCCCTGTTGAAAAGGGGGAGCACCGCTGGGGACGACACACCCTTCCTACACTGGCCCGCGCTCGGCCTCCCTGGCTGCCCTGGTAGGTGGTATCCCTTGGTTCCGGGTCCCATCCCTTTTGTGTTGGTTTGCTATATGGATGACAACTTGACTACTCCTAACCAGGCTCATGGGGTGGGCAACCATGCCCCTGGGTCGGACCGTCCTGGAAGACCGGGATCTGTAGCCTCCGCTATAGAGCCTGGTTTAGGCCCAGACCGGACTCTTCCTCCCTGCTCCCCTCCCTCCTCTGTGGTTGGGTCGAGCCCCAAGCCTGCTGTGGTGACCGTCTCGTCCCCTTGCACGGCTCCATCTCTTCTTGCGACTACTGAACCTTTCAACCCGTCTCTCTACGGGTTCTCATCGCTGTACCCGCCACGACCGCTCTTTTATGCTCCCTTCCTATCCTACTTCGTTCCATGCTTTGTTTGGTCCTGCTACATGGACTAAATACTTTGACCTCCAACCTTTGGACTCAACTCCTCCTGATGATTTTTCCCTTCATAGGCATCTTGTCGACTCCATGGATGCCTCTGTCACCTTCAACCCCACTCGTCTTGGTACCCGTGTCGTTGCTGCTCCATCTCAGGATGCGGCCACTCGCTTGGCCGCCTTATCCTGCCTTGGTGAAACCCCTGTTCGGGTCTCGAAGAACGTCCGGTTGAATGCCAGTGTGGGCACTGTTCTCCTCCCGCACCATGTTGCGACCGGTGTTAGGGATCTCAGGGACTGCCACGAGGATATCAAGCATGTCCTCGAGGCCCAGGGTCATTCTGTCCTCCAGGTGGAGACATTTACTCGTCCCCCTCGTGGTCATCGCCGTCTGCCTCTTCGGGTTGTGAAGGTTATTTTTGATGGTAGGACCCTTCCATCCTCTGTTATTCTTGCTGGTGCCAGGTGCTCCGTTCAGGAATATATTCCCTCTCCGAGGCTCTGCGGTAAGTGCTGGAAGTTTGGGCATGGTACCCTCAAATGCAATAGTCCTGTCTCTCTCTGTCCCCTGTGTGGAAGCGAGAGTCACTCTAAGTTGGAGTGCACTTCTCCCCAGGCCCGCTGCCTCAATTGCGGTGAGGCCCACCCTACCTTCTCCCATGCGTGTATTCGTTACAAACTTGAGGCGGCTGTCCTCAACTTGAAGCACCGGGACCATTTGTCTTTTCCTGAGGCTCGGCGCCAAGTTCATCGTCTTCCCTCTTTCGCCGGTGTCTCCTATGCTCGCGTGGTGTGCTCTTCCTCTCCTCGTCCTTTCCGCCTTCCTCAGTCCCACAACCGTTTCCGAGCCTTAGACCCGGACACGCCCACCACCACCTCCCCTGTTTCCCTCCGTTCTGTCCCGAGGGGTCCCCCTCCTGGTTCTCTGTCTAGGGCTCCCCTCCTTTCTACCCAGTCTGTCACGTCTCCTGTGTCTTCTATTTCCTCTCCTTCCAGTCCTCCTTCCCGTCCTTCTCCTCCGTCTCTTGGCTCTCCACGCCGCCTGACTGTGAGGGCCGACGTCCATCGCTCTCCTGATGGATGTATTGCTCGCTCTCGATCTTCTTCTCCTATCGAGACACTGGAGTCTGTTGCTCAGTACGTTGCTGCTGGGACGCCTGTATCTTTGAGTCAGAAGCGGAAACCTGGCTCCTCTCCTTCCTCCTCCCCTGTCGGTAAGAAAGCTTCGCTTTCTTCTTCGCCCCCTATCTCTGATTCTACCATTCCTTCCCCTCCCGCTTCGGTGGTGGTGCCCACTGTTCCTACTGTGGGGGGTTTCTTCAGCCCCTGGTTCCATCTCGGTTACTGCCCTTGCTGAGGTGCGCTCCCCTCTTTCTGCCCCCCCTCCTCCCCTTCCTTCTCCTCCAGACCCTGCTCGTCCACCTCTGGTCCGTCCTCCCGCTTCTTGCCCTCCTTCTTTACTCAGTTTACCCATGCCCCCTAACCCTGACTTCGCTGACCCTGATCCTGACTCTGTGCTTTTTTAGCGTGCTGTGTTCCTTCTTCACCTTTGTTTCTTCTTTGCTCTCTGTTGCTCTCCTCTCTCTCTTTGCTGATGTCTTTTCTCCAGTGGAACATCCGTGGATTTTACGCCAATTTCCTTGACCTCCAACTTCTCATTTCACAGTTTTCGCCCCTTTGTGTCTGTCTCCAGGAGCCGATGCTTGGTTCTCGTCCTGGTCGCTTCCGTGGCTATTCTTTTCTCTCCCCTTCCCCAGCTGTCGCTGGGGTCCATAATTCTTCTGCTCTCTTGATTCGTTCCGATGTTACCTTTGTCCCCTTACTTTTTTCCTTGCCTCTCCACTGTTCTGCCGCCCGTATCTTTGTGCATAGATGGTACACGGTTTGTTCTATTTATCTATTTATCTCCCCCACTGTCCCACTTTCTCTTCCCGATCTTAAACACCTCCTAGACTCCTTGCCGGAGCCTGTGCTCCTGCTGGGTGATTTCAATTGTCGTCATGCCCTTTGGGGTGATGTGCTGACAAACACCCGGGGTCGCCTCCTTGAACCTTTCATCCTCTGTTCTTCCCTGTCCCTTCTTAATTCTGGTGAGCCCACTCATTTGGACTCTCGGACTCACTCCCTTTTTTTGTCTCGATCTTTCTCTGTGCTCGTCATCCCTTTCCTTAGATTCCGGGTGGCGAGTCCTTGATGACCTCCATGGCAGTGACCATTTTCCTATTCTTGTCACTTTTTTCTCCTTTCGCCCTCCTCTCTCCTTCCCTAGGTGGCGGTTTGCCGAGGCTGACTGGCGCCTCTTTACTCTCCGTGCTACTATTTCCGACCTCTCCGTTTTACCTCTCCCTCGCGCCCTCCTTCTTTTTCATGACACTGTCTTTGACGCTGCCCTCCACTCTATTCCTCTTCCTCTCGGGGAACGCGGAAGTGCGTTCCCTGGTGGAGTTTGGACTGTGCTCGGGCTGTCCGCTGTAAGCGTGCAGCCTGGAGGAGACATCGCCGCCGGCAGACGGTTGAGTCTTTTCTTTTGTTTCGGAAGGCAAGTGCGGTGGCCCGTAGGACCATCCGTGCAGCTAAACGTGCTTGCTGGGAGTCTAATGTCTCCACCGTTACATCTGAAACTCCTCTTCCACTGGTCTGGAAGCGTATCCGCAAGATTGCGGGTAAGTTCGTTCCCGATGTCTCACCGGTCCTTTGCCTTCATGGTGCCCTTGTGGCGGACCCGTTGCAAGTTGCGACCGAACTGGGTTCCCATTTCTCTTCTGTTAGTTCTGGTTCTCATCTCCCCCAATCCTTCCTTCTTCGTAAGCATCTCCTTGAATCTCGTCCTTTAAATTTCTGTACTTGTCTTCACCTTCCCTATAATGATCCCTTCTCTCTCTCTCTGAACTTCAATCTGCCCTAGCCCTTTGTGGTTCTATGGCAGCGGGCTCCGATGGCATTCATTATGAAATGCTTCGCCATCTCCCTCCGTGCACATCTCAGTATTTACTGAGTCTGTACAATCGGGTCTGGGAGTCGTTGTCAGTCCCTGAAGACTGGCTCGATGCTGTTGTCCTCCCTGTTCGGAAACCAGGGTCTCTCGGGTCATCCCCCAAGGACTTCCACCCTATTGCTCTCACAAGTTGTGTCTGCAAGCTCTTTGAACGTATGGTCAACGTTCGTTTGATGTGGTTCTTTGAACGTATGGTCAACGTTCGTTTGATGTGGTTCTTAGAACACTATCGCCACCTCTCCCCTTCTTAATTTGGTTTTCGCAAGTGCCGCAGCACAACAGATGTCCTGGTGAACTTGGAGGTCTATATTCGTACTGCTTTTGCTGCAAAGACCTCCGTTGTTGCCGTCCTTTTTTACCTGAAAAAGGCTTACGACACTACCTGGCGGTATCATATTCTGTCTCAACTTCATTCTTTTGGTCTTCGTGGGAACCTCCCTCTCTTCCTCCGGAGCTTCCTCTCTCGTCGTTCCTTTCGTGTGCGGCTTGTTACTGCTTTCTCTGCCCCTTTTCAGCAGTATGAGGGTGTACCCCAGGGTAGTGTTCTGAGCACTACTCTTTTTCAAGTTGCCCTCAACGGTCTTCTTTCCTCTCTTCCTTCTGGCGTCTTCTCTGCTCTCTATGTTGATGATCTTACCCTTTGCTGTCGGGGTGATAATTTCCCTCTCCTTCAACAGCGGCTTCAACTTGCGATTGATGCCGTGTCGTCTTGGGCCACCGATCATGGCTTCAAGTTCTCTGCGTCTAAGACTTGTGCTATGACTTTTACTCGGAAACGGGTCGTTCTTTGTCCCTCTTTGTCACTTTATGGTCATCCCATTGTGTACAGGGATTCCGCGAAGCTTTTGGGGTTAGTCTTTGACACTCGTTTGTCTTGGTCAGCCCTTATCTCTTGCCTCCGAGTTGAATGCTCTAAGGCTCTTAACCTCCTTAAGGTTTTGTCCCATACTTCTTGGGGAGCGGATAGGCGCACGCTTCTCTATTTACACTCCTCTCTCGTCCTGTCTAAATTCGATTATGGTTGCCCTGAATACTCTTCTGCTTCTCCTTCTACTCTTCGCCGTCTTGATGCTTTGCACCATACTGGGTTGCGTCTCGGCTCTGGTGCCTTTCGTTCGACTCCCGCCCTTAGTTTGTATGTTGACACTGGCTTACTCTCTCTTCAGGACCGCCGTGATCGCTACTGTCTTTGCTATCTTGCGCGGTCCTTCCAACATCCTTGCTCTCGCCTCTGTCGTGCATTGACTTTTCCTCCTCCTGTGGTTCCTGTTCCTCTTCATTGTTTCCCACTTTCTGTCCGGTTATCTCGCTTACAGGATTCTCTTTCTGTTCATATTTCTAATGTTTCTTCTCGTATTGTTCCTTCCTTACCTCCGTGGAGAGTCCCCCTTCCCAAGTTTTGTACGTCCTTGACTTGTATTACTAAAGCCTTTACCCCTCCTACAATTCTAAAGCCCCTTCGTTGAGCACTTTTCTTCGCACTCCCACTCTATTTCCATCTTCACTGATGGGTCTAAGTCTGCGGACGGTGTGGGCTACTCTGTTGTTTTTCCTGACCGTACTTATATGTGTCGCCTCCCTTCAGAGGCTAGCATCTTTACGGCAGAACTTTATGCTATTCTCTATGCTCTTCGTCTCTTGCTTTCTCATTCTCATTCCTCCTTTGTGGTTGTAGTTGATTCTTGTAGTGCCCTCATGGCTCTAGGGTCCTGTAATCCTGTTCATCCGGTGGTCATCGAGATTCAACATTGGCTGTTTCTTATTTCTAGTAAATTTAAATCAGTAGAGTTTTGCTGGGTTCCCAGACATATTGGTGTTTCTTTCAATGAGCGTGCGGATGCTGCCGCTAAGGAAGCTATCCGTTCTTGTCCCATCTCCCGTAAAGGTATTCCTTATTCCGACTTTTATCCTGTTATTCATTCTTCCATTCTTGCCCGTTGGCAGGGTTGTTGGTCCTCTGTGGTTGGTAACAAGCTGCGTACTCTCAAACGTAGTGTGTCCCCGTGGCCTTCCTCCTACCACCGTAACCGGTGGTGGGAAACTGCTTTGGCACGGCTGCGGGTTGGTCATACCCGCTTAACCCACAGTCACTTAATGGAGCGCCGCCCTGCTCCTTATTGTCCGAATTGCGTTATCCCTCTTACAGTTGTGCATATCCTTGTTGAATGTCCTGACTTCCAGGACGAGTGTGTGTCTTGCTTTCCGACCGTCCCTCGCGGTCACTTGTCCCTCGATAGAATTCTGGGTGAATCGGATACTTTTGATATCGTTCGCCTTATGCATTTTTGTTCTTGTATTGGCATTCTTGGTGATATTTAGTGCCCTCTGATTATTTTGCACTTTGATGGTGCTACATAGCCATCCCGGTTTGGTGCCTTCTTTTGATAATTACCTTACCTTGCTACAGCACCACTACCTCACCATCACCGTCATATCACTATCACCTCAGTATCACTGCTATATCACCACTATACTATCACTGCTATATCACCACTATACTATTACTGCTATATCGCCTCACTATCACAGCTATATCACCTCACTATCACAGCTATATCACCTCACTATCACAGCTATATTACCATCACCTCACAATCACTCAGGTGTGTTGTGTTATTACAATACTGGACCATGGTGCGTTGTGATATATAACTGTATAAACTGTGACTGTATAAACATCAGAGGTCCGCGGTTGTTCAACGTCCTCCCAGCAAGCATAAGAAATATTGCCGGAACAACCGTGGACATTTTCAAGAGGAAACTAGATTTATTCCTCCAAGGAATGCCGGACCAACCGGGCTGTGGTGGGTATGTGGGCCTGCGGGCCGCTCCAAGCAACAGCCTGGTGGACCAAACTCTCACAAGTCAAGCCTGGCTTGGGGAGTAGAAGAACTCCCAGAACCCCATCAACCAGGTATCAACCAGATATTACTATACTGGTCCATGGTGTGTTGTGATATTACCATACTGGTCCATGGTGTGTTGTGATATTACCATACTGGTCCATGGTGTGTTGTGATATTACCATACTGGACCATGGTGTGTTGTGATATTACCATACTGGTCTATGGTGTGTTGTGATATTACCATACTGGTTCATGGTGTGTTGTGGTATTACCATACTGGTCCATGGTGTGTTGTGATATTACCATACTGGTCCATGGTGTGTTGTGATATTACCATACTGGTCCATGGTGTGTTGTGATATTACCATACTGGACCATGGTGTGTTGTGATATTACCATACTGGACCATGGTGTGTTGTGATATTACCATATGGGTGTGAGGTGGTGTTATGACCACACATACACCAGTATGATCATACTGTAGCTGGTGTATGATGTGCTCAAACTGTATAGTGATATCTTGGCTGATTAGCCTAGTATCACGAATATTAAATTATGTAGTTATTCTTTTTTCGACAACACACTAGTATTAAATGTGTATTGCGAATGTATTCCACATATATCTATGTATATTATATATCTGTACTATAAGTCCTTGCCATGTGTTTGTGGATATATATTAGAAGTCTAGTGAATAGCAGTAGCCTAATGTCATGTAGCTTGAAAAACATCCGTATATGCTTATATTATGGAATGCTACATAATGCTGTATAGGAAATATTATGTGAATTATGATGGAGAATGTATAAATTTAGGTCTCGGATGTATTACTCTCATGTATACTGTGTAATTTCCCTTTTATTATTGTTCATTGCATTATCCTCTAACATTAAATTAGATTTTGGCACTGTTAGATGTATACCACATAGACATGGTTTTGATACACATGTTGTATATATATACTTTTGCAAACAAGCCTGAATGGTCCCCAGGACTATATATATCCCCAGTCATATATATACTTTATATTGTATTCATGTATACTTATGTATAATTGGCTGGGTGGCAGACGTCTTGAAATCCTCCCTTAACCCCTCCTCCCCTCTCCCGCCAGTGTTACCATGTCTTGCCAATATGAATTCTTTGTTTACATATTTTTATATCATGATATAATCTTTAATGTACTGAATTTTTGATATGTATTATTATGTAAGGTTGTGTATTATAGCCTTTATTTTGTTGATATATGAATTACAATATATAATTAATGGTCCGGGTTTTGTGACCTTATTTGTGTCATTTGATTGCTAGGATATTTGTCATGTTGCAGTAATGTATACCATGGATCAATTCTACCATTGTGCATCCTTTATACCAGGTGATAGGTGCTGTTATATATCTTAGTGAGGTGGGTACCTGAGGATCTTAAGTGATGCCATTGTGCTGTATATGATATTGATTCCTCATACCTCATTTGTTAATGGTTGTGACACCACCACCACCCTGTATTGGTATTAGCAGCATAATAGATGCTAGTGTCCCACTGCGCCACGATAGAGCCTGGCGTCAGCTAGTGCTGATTGTATGCAGTTTTGAGACCTGTTGATGATCATACCCAGCTTTGAGAAGCTGGATAAATCATTGAGTGTGAGTTTAAAGATTGTATTCTTTTTCATGTTATGTTCATTTATGTCAATGCCCAGTAAACTGGAATATTTTTTGTTAGCCTTTCATTCCCCTAGACACTTATTGATATTTGGCGAGGTTATGTTTTCCATTGATGCTAAAGGTTACTCCCCCCTTAGTATATATATATATATATATATATATATATATATATATATATATATATATATATATATATATGTCGTACCTAGTAGCCAGAACTCACTTCTCAGCCTACTATGCAAGGCCCGATTTGCCTAATAAGCCAACTTTTCATGAATTAATTGTTTTTCGACTACCTAACCTACCTAACCTAACCTAACCTACCTTTTTCGGCTACTTAACCCAACCTAACCTATAGAGATAGGTTAGGTTAGGTTAGGTAGGGTTGGTTAGGTTCGGTCATATATCTACGTTAATTTTAACTCAATGAACAAAAATTGACCTCATACATTATGAAATGGGTAGCTTTATCATTTCATAAGAAAAAATTTAGAGAAAATATATTAATTCAGGAAAACTTGGCTTGTTAGGCAAATCGGGCCATGCATAGTAGGCTGAGAAGTGAGTTCTGGCTACTAGGTACGACATATATATATATATATATATATATATATATATATATATATATATATAGGGGCTAGATATATAGGGGATATATAGGGGCTAGCGGGGAGGGAGGACGTGTGGAGGAGGCTCTGTTGTTTACTGAACCATTACCTAGGGACATCCTGACTTCACCGTGCCTAGCCTTCACAGAGTGCTGTGTGAATGTCCTGGGAAGGTGCAGGAGTGGCGGAAGGTGCCTAGAGTGGACCATCTCAACAAAAACGGATAAAAACAGGTGGGTGTGCAGGGTATGGAATACAACGGCAGTGAGGGCCACGCTGGCGCCCTCTAGGCCTCCCACGGCTAAGGTGTGGGGGAGGAGGGGGTGTTGTTGTTTGGTCGGGCGAGGGGGGTCACTCACGTGCCACCCAGTGTTTATAGAAATACGTTTGGGAAAGAAAAATGAAAATAAAAATCAGCAATCATTGTCAGAGCTAATAGAGCTCACAGTGTGCCGGATTACAAGTGTATGATTCATTCACCATTGTGCAGTGATATACAAGAAAATTATACCAGTGTTTAAGTGTCACCCAGACCCCTTCCCCTCAAGCCGAGCGAAGCCCGGTCAACCCCCACCTCCTCCCCGCCCGCCGGCCTCGCCGCACCACAGTACCTCCTTCCATCCCACCACCCAGCCCACCCTGCGCCTGGGTGTCTCCCACCCACCTATTCACCGCCCTCACTGTACTTGTTGCAGGGGATGTGCTACCCTCCATGCACCCAGATATGGCACAGGTCACAGCAGGCATTCAGGTTCCTCCCAAAAGGGAGGGAGACACAAGTACTCATACAAGTGGTGAGTGTGAGGGACAGCTAGCCACCCCTCCTGCCACCACCCGTGTCCACCCCTGCCGCCACCACCCCTGTCATCCCTCCCACGCCGGCCGCCCGGGGGATGGAGGGGACTCCACCAACTAGCCAGGAACCCCTCAGCCAAGAACAGGGTCCTGGGAACAGTGCACCCAGACATGCAACCAGAGGACCCAGACCCAGAGGAACGTGTCGGGTGTGTGACGAATCACACAGCCTTAGAAACGATGGAACCCTACGTCAACACAACAACTGTGAGGGTTCATTGACGGTACCTGTAGAGAGAGAAGGCCCACAGGTCCCCCCGGCATCCCCAAACATCCCAGCAAACTTCATATCATCAGATGACCTCCTGGGGGCCATCAAAGCATCCACCACCAGAACTCTTCCCCACATTCCTAAAGCAGCGCGCCCATTTGCAGCAGGGAAATATACAGACCTTTTAAGGAAAGTAAATGAACGGTCTGAAAATCTTAATGCTGCAGCCACCATCAAAGCATGGCATAATTTGCTCCTGTTTGGCAATATTTGCTTAGGCGTACCTGCTAGAGGAGGCAAGTCGCTAGCCTCATCAGTCACTAGGGCAATAAATAATTTCCCCAGAGCTGACAACTTGATCCCCATCCCTCCTCAATGCAAAAACCGTCGTGGCAGACCCAAGAGTTCCAATGACAATTTTAAACTTGGAACACAAGTGACCAAAAAAATTGAAGAGGGCAACACAGTAGGGGCAATTAGGTTACTTACCAGCGAAGACACAATCGCCCCTAGAAATACCGCTACCGCCAACTCGCTGAGAGAGAAGCACCCTCCTAGAGTACCATGGGAACCCACTGCTCAGGACACAAATGTCCCAGACATGGGACCTCTATTCCTCCAAGCGTCAGAGGTATACAAAGCCATCATGTCATTTCCGCCAGGCTCGGCAGGGGGATACACTGGAGTAAGACCTCAGCACCTCAAGGAGATGGTAAATCCAGTTCTCGGAGAAGTTGCCGAGACACTATTGTCAGAGGTCACGAAGTTTGTCAACGACTGCCTCTCTGGGTTGATCCCAGATACAATTAAACCCTTTTTCTTTGGAGCATCCCTTTGTGCCCTCAAGAAGAAAGATGGTGGAGTCAGACCCATTGCCGTGGGTAACACACTTCGGCGCCTTGTTGCTAGGGCAGCTGTCAGAAAAATTAGCATAGACGCTGCGACGATGCTTCGACCCCATCAACTAGGTTTTGGTGTTCCCCATGGCTGTGAAGCAGCAGCTCATGCAGCACGAGCCTATATAAAGCACCTCCCAGAAAATAAGGCATTAATTAAATTAGACTTTAAAAATGCCTTCAACCAGGTAAAAAGGGATGTGGTACTGGAAGCAGTTCGAACAAGCTTTCCTTCTCTACTCCCCTTCGTCTCAGCAGGGTACAGTAGGGAATCGACGCTGCTGTTTGGGGAACATGAAGTTGTTTCTGCAGAAGGTGTCCAGCAGGGAGACCCACTTGCCCCTTTTCTTTTTTGCATGGCTGTTAAAGAGGTCACAAGCAGGTTGACCAGCGAACTCAACATCTGGTTCCTGGACGATGGCACCCTGGCAGGGACACAGGAGTCCCTGCTAGAAGATCTACAGCTGGTGAAATCTAAGGGAGAGGAGTTAGGACTCACCCTAAACCCATTAAAGTGTGAAATCATCTCATCTAGCCAACCAACCATAGATGCAGTGCGAACCATATTGCCAGGAGCCCAAGTGATCGCTCCCACCGACAGTGTGCTGCTAGGGGCACCTCTGGGCTCGAGCGCCATTGAGGTAGTCCTCGAAGAAAAGCTGAACGACCTGAGGAGGATGGAGGGAAGAATAGGGGCTTTGGACGCCCACGATGCTCTGTACCTTCTCACAAGGTGCCTGGCTTTGCCCAGACTGACCTATTTTCTAAGGTGTGCTCCCTTCTTCGACAGCCCAAAATTAACAGAATATGACACACTCCTAAGGTCAATAACCGTGAAAGTGTTAAACCTCTCCCTGCAAGATGACCAATGGGACCAAGCAACGCTCCCAGTTAGACTCGGGGGGATAGGTATTCGCAAGGCGACACAGTTAATTAGCATTGCCGGCATTCTTATCCTCGACCAGTGCAACAGGTGAATTAGTTAAGGAAATACTACCGGAACACCTAAGAGACTTCATTGGGATTCATGATCCCAAATTCGCGGAAGGAGCCGGTCAGTGGGACACTCTTGTCAACTCTCATCCTCGACCGACTTTTCCAAATGACTGCAAACAGTCCAAATGGGATAGCCCAATAGTGGAGAACATCGCCACATCATTGCTGGAGGCAGCTTCCAGGAAGGACAAAGCGCGTCTTCTAGCTGTGCAAGCTCCCCATGCCGGGGACTTCCTGTTGGCAGTCCCTAATTCCGCCTTGGGCACCCGCCTGGACCATTGGACCCTAAGTATTGGTGTTGCTCTGCGCCTTGCCGCCCCTATCTCCACCGAGCACCGGTGTATTTGCGGCCATGCACGGGCAGACCAATACGGCAGCCATGGTCTCATCTGTCATAAGACACAGGGAAAGATTGCCAGACATGAAGCAGTCAATGACATCATCAAGAGAAGTTTGGCTTCAGCTGGGTGCCCAGCACAAAGGGAACCTCAGTTGTGCAGGCCTGACAACAGCCAAAAACGCCCAGATGGAGTCACCCTGCAGCCGTTGAGGGAAGGTAAACAGGTCGTGTGGGACTACACGTGTGCATCCACATTGGCTGATACCTATCTACCTTACAGCGCAGCTGAGGGAGGCGGGGCGGCCACCTTCAGGGAGACCCAGAAAACTAACAAGTACAGGGACCTAGAACGTTGTTACAGGTTCGTGCCAATAGGCTCTGAGACTCTGGGCGCCTGGGGTAAATGTGCACTTAAGTTCCTGAAGGAGCTGGGCGAGGAACTCATTGGGAAGACTAGAGACCCAAGAGCGGCCAGTTTTATGTTCCAGCGCCTCAGTGTCGCTGTTCAGAGGGGAAATGCGTGTTGTATCTTGGGTACGCACCCGACCCCCGAGGAACTGGACGAGGTCTTCGAACACTGATTGGTATATTGTTATATTGTTATATAAGTGTGTGTTTTCTGTAAACTGTAACATTGCAATAAAATCAAATAAAAAAAATAATAAAATAATAGGGGTGGTAGGAGAGGAAAAGATTAAAGTATTCAGTGAGAATCCACAAGGTCTTCTCTGAACACTTTATTTTCTTCTTCGAGGATGTGGGTCCCTTTAATTAAACCAGTGGTGGTACCCCTATGTATATATATATATATATATATATATATATATATATATATATATATATATATATATATATATATATATATATATGTATATATATATATATATATATATATATATATATATATATATATATATATATATATATATATATATATATATATATATATGTATATATGTATATATAGGGAAGGGAGTACCACCTCTGGCTGGAAGAAGGGGTACTCATAGCCTCGAAGGAAACCACGCAATGGAGGGAATGTAGGTCCCCTCCAATACAGTTTCTGTGTGCTTTGTGTAATATATATATATATATATATATATATATATATATATATATATATATATATATATATATATATATATATATATATATATATATATATATATATATATAACTGAAAACTCACACCCCAGAAGTGACTCGAACCCATACTCCCAGAAGCAACGCAACTGGTATGTACAAGACGCCTTAATCCACTTGACCATCACGACCGGACATAATGAGGTGATAGCCGAGGCTATTTGAACCACCCCACCGCCGGCACTCGGATAGTAATCTTGGGCATAGCATTTTACCAAATCACCTCATTCTTTGGGGCACACGTGAGGAACACAAATGCGAACAAGCCTGAATGGTCCCCAGGACAATATGCAACTGAAAACTCACACCCCAGAAGTGACTCGAACCCATACTCCCAGAAGCAACGCAACTGGTATGTACAAGACGCCTTAATCCACTTGACCATCACGACCGGACATAATGAGGTGATAGCCGAGGCTATTTGAACCACCCCACCGCCGGCACTCGGATAGTAATCTTGGGCATAGCATTTTACCAAATCACCTCATTCTTTGGGGCTCACGTGAGGAACACAAATGCGAACAAGCCTGAATGGTCCCCAGGACAATATGCAACTGAAAACTCACACCCCCAGAAGTGACTCGAACCCATACTCCCAGAAGCAACGCAACTGGTATGTACAAGACGCCTTAATCCACTTGACCATCACGACCGGACATAATGAGGTGATAGCCGAGGCTATTTGAACCACCCCACCGCCGGCACTCGGATAGTAATCTTGGGCATAGCATTTTACCAAATCACCTCATTCTTTGGGGCACACGTGAGGAACACAAATGCGAACAAGCCTGAATGGTCCCCAGGACAATATGCAACTGAAAACTCACACCCCAGAAGTGACTCGAACCCATACTCCCAGAAGCAACGCAACTGGTATGTACAAGACGCCTTAATCCACTTGACCATCACGACCGGACATAATGAGGTGATAGCCGAGGCTATATGAACCACCCCACCGCCGGCACTCGGATAGTAATCTTGGGCATAGCATTTTACCAAATCACCTCATTCTTTAAGGCACACGTGAGGAACACAAATGTGAACAAGCCTGAATGGTATATATATATATATATATATATATATATATATATATATATATATATATATATATATATATATATATGTCGTACCTAATAGCCAGAACGCACTTCTCAGCCTACTATTCAAGGCCCGATTTGCCTAATAAGCCAAGTTTTCATGAATTAATGTTATTTCGTCTACCTAACCTACCTAACCTAACCTAACCTAGCTTTTTTTGGCTACCTAACCTAACCTTACCTATAAATATAGGTTAGGTTAGGTTAGGTAGGGTTGGTTAGGTTCGGTCATATATCTACGTTAATTTTAACTCCAATAAAAAAAAATTGACCTCATACATAGAGAAAAGGGTAGCTTTATCATTTGATAAGAACAAAATTATAGTAAATATATTAATTCAGGAAAACTTGGCTTATTAGGCAAATCGGGCCTTGAATAGTAGGCTGAGAAGTGAGTTCTGGCTACTAGGTACGACATATATATATATATATATATATATATATATATATATGTCGTACCTAGTAGCCAGAACGCACTTCTCAGCCTACTATGCAAGGCCCAATTTGCCAAATAAGCCAAGTTTTCATGAATTAATTGTTTTTCGACTACCTAACCTAACCTAACCTAACTTTTTCGGCTACCTAACCCAACCTAACCTATACAGATAGGTTAGGTTAGGTTAGGTAGGGTTGGTTAGGTTCGGTCATATATCTACGTTAATTTTAACTCCAATAAAAAAAAATTCACCTCATACATAATGAAATGGGTAGCTTTATCATTTCATAAGAAAAAAATTAAAGAAAATATATTAATTCATGAAAACTTGGCTTATTAGGCAAATCGGGCCTTGCATAGTAGGCTGAGAAGTGCGTTCTGGCTACTAGGTACGACATATATATATATATATATATATATATATATGTCGTACCTAGTAGCCAGAACGCACTTCTCAGCCTACTATGCAAGGCCCGATTTGCCTAATAAGCCAAGTTTTCATGAATTAATTGTTTTTCGACTACCTAACCTAACGTAACCTAACTTTTTCGGCTACCTAACCTAACCTAACCTATAAAGATAGGTTAGGTTAGGTTAGGTAGGGTTGGTTAGGTTCGGTCATATATCTACGTTAATTTTAACTCCAATAGAAAAAATTTGACCTCATACATAATGAAATGGGTAGCTTTACCATTTCATAAGAAAAAAATTAGAGAAAATATATTAATTCAGGAAAACTTGGCTTATTAGGCAAATCGGGCCTTGCATAGTAGGCCGAGAAGTGCGTTCTGGCTACTAGGTACGACATATATATATATATATATATATATATATATATATATATATATATATATATATATATATTTGTGTATACTGGCAGCAGGTTTTCTTTCAAACATGTTTCATTGAATATGACCGCATATTCTGTATTTATTATTTTCTGGTTTAGGGCTTCTATCCCTCTAACTATTTTCTTAGCATCAGGGCTTAGTTGAAACAGGAGTTCTCCAAAACTCATTTTCGTACTTTTAAGGTGAAGAAAAGAAGTGATTTACTATAGAGTGTATTACACTTATTTATACAATTTGCACAACGTTTCGAACCTCCATGGTTCATTCTCAAGTGAACAGATCTTACAATGCTGGTTGATTTTATACCCGCACTGGGTCAGGTGGTAATACAATAAAGGTGAAAACATGGGGGGATACATAAGGGATAAATGTGAGGTTAAATATGGCCACTGCCTTTGAACGAAAGGCGGTGGAGTTTCTGATGGGGAAGGAAGAGACAATTGCGCATCGCGTTCCACAAGGCGCGGTGTGGCCAGCCTGGGTGGCATAAAAAGCGCGGCAAGTCAGGTCTCGCTCTCACTCTCTCTCCCGACCCGGTCCACGATTCACTCACTCCCCGGCCGCCCGACTTCGCCTGAGATGGACATCACGCCAGTTGCCTCGGTACCTGACCTCCCTCTCACAGACATTATGGGGCCCTCGACATCCCAGACTGATCCGGCAGGGGCCTCCTGCCCTACACTTCGAACCCCAAGGTGAGGTTTTCTGTTCAATTCTAGTCAGGACCTCCCCAGTGTGGCGTGTGCCAAGCGCCATCCCCTCGCGGTCTGAGTGTGCCGCCTTAGCTAGTCCTTCGGGCTTTCTGCTGTTAAGTTCCCGGGAGTGCTGGGGCGCCCCCTTGGGCCCGTGTCGGGCGCTCCCGTGCCGTGCAGGTCGTGTGGCTGGCTTAGGGCCGGCGTGGGCCGGGCCGCGTCCCTAGTGGACTGCGTTCGGTTTCCACCCAGGTGGGGGCTCCGTCCAGCCGTGCCCGTACGTGCCCAGGGGGCCCTGTAGTGTGGCGTGCCCGGGTGTGCGCCCTGCCTGGGGCCCCGACGGCGGCCAGGCGTGCCCTTGGCGGCGTCGCCACGTGGCCAGGCGTGGCGGGCCCTATGCCCTTCGTGCTCTGCCTTGGGGCCCATGCCTTGCCGCCATCGACCATGTGTCTGGTCGTCTGGGCGTGGTTCGGCGTCCTTCCCGCCTTTTCCTCGAGGCTCCCTGTTGCCGGCCCGCCGGGTTCCCTGGGCTGTCCCAAGGGGCCAGGTTTCTCCCTGTGCGAGGCCATGTGTCGCCGTCGGCGATGCCTTGTGGCCAGGCTCGGTCCTACGCCCGAGGCACATGTCCTTGGCGGCGTCGCCACGTGGCCAGGGCGGGCGGCCATATGCCCTGCGGGCCCTGCCCTTGGGGCCCATGCCTTGCCGGGTCGACACGTGTCTGGTCGGCTGGGCGTGCTTCGGCGTCTTTCCTGCCTTTTCCTCGGGTATTCCCTGTTGCCGGTCTGCCAGGTTCCCTGGGCTGTCCCGAGGGGCCAGGTCTCCCTGTGCGAGGACATGCGTCGCCGTCAGCGACGACTCGTGGCCAAGTTCCGGCCCTTCGCCCGGGCCTGCTCCGGGCCACACGCCCTGGTCGTGCTGCCCACGTGGCACGGCGCTCCGTGGAGCGCCCGGCTGGGCTGTGTTCTGCCCTTCCTGTTCCCATATTGGGGTGCTATTCCACGTGGCTTTGCGCCACGGCTTCCCCTCGTTCGGGGCTAGGGCTGCCCTGCGCCCGTATGGGCGCGCCTGTGTACGGCACCCCCCCCTCTCCCTTTCACCCTAGGCCCTGAGCATGCCGGTGGCAGTGCTTGGTTGGTAGGCCACGGGGTCCATGGCGTGTGTGTTGTGTTCTCAGCTAGGCAGGTTCGTCCTCGGACGTCTCGCCCGGCCGGTGTTGCCCGGCGAGTTAGTCCCAGGCCTCTTTGTCGGCCCGGAGTCCCCAGGTACGTCTTCCCCGGAGTTGTCGCCGGACACGTTGTCCCCAGACGTCCGTCTGGCCGGTGTAAGACCGGCATGTTGTACCCAGACGTCGGTGTGTTAATTCAAGCTATTTCGTCAGTCCAGGGCCCCTCAGGCACGTGTCCTGCTCGCCTGGGGGGTAGCCAGGACCGTTACTCCCTGTCCTCCGTCTGGCCGGTGTTGCCCGCGAGGTTGGTTCCCAGGCGTTTCTGCCTGGCCGGTGTAGCCTGGTGCGTTCGTCATAAGTGCCTTGCCCGTCCGTTGTAGCAGGGATTCCTTCTCCGTTGCAAGTTCAGCGTTCGTCCGCCTGCCCATCCACCTTGTGTCGTCTGTCGTTCTTCAACGTCGGAGGGAGATGCTGGCGTTGGAGCACGGTCACGAGATCAGCACGACGACGTCTGCAGGCGTCCCGGATGCCGCTACGGTAGGTTTACGTCTAACGGTACGTACCACAGGCCTAGGGTTCGGCGTCGGCGTTGCAACCGGCAATACAGGATGACTCGTCTCCCTCGTTGTTCGTTAAGTCCTCGGCATCCAGATTCAGGGGCAGTAGCCCTGGACAGGGGGGTGGCCCTCATGTTGCCTGGGGCACGGTATCCTCCAGCAGATGGCTGCGTCGAAGCGTCGTCGGGAAGAGGCTTTAGAGGAGGAAGAGGAAGAGGAAGAGGTTCCATTTAGCCTACCACAATTTAATTCATCTTACTTATTTGGTTACATTTGTGTCGTGCATCATTTATGTTTGTTATTAAAAAAAAATTTGTTATTTATTTATTATAGGGCGAAATGTTCCATTCGCCTACCACAATTTAATTCCTGTTACTTATTTGGTTACATTTGTGTCGTGCATCATTTATGTTTGTTATTAAAAAAATTTGTTATTTATTTATTATAGGGCGAAATGTTCCATTTAGCTTACATTCTCTTTGTCTCTTTGCCATGTTTTGTTTATTTCCTTGGCAGTGTCTACAGTTTGTTGTCCCCTTTGCTTCGCCGTTGTTTTCAAGGCAGCCAGGATGTGCGAGATGCAGTTGTGGGCCCTCGCCTCTTGCTTTAAGTTTCTGGCCCTGCAGTTGTTAGTTTCCTTTCAATTTATTCTCGTTTACGCCTAGCTCTCGCTGTTAGTTACGTTCTTCCCCCGCGTTGGGCTCGTTGTTGTGTCACGGGCCTCTTGCCCTTGCTTTAAGTTTTTGGACCTGTTCGTTCAGCCTTCCCCAGCTCATTCGCCTCCTGCAGGCTATGCTTTGCCAGCTGCTTGTCTCTTTTGCTGGGTTACTTTTATGCTTGTCCCCTTCCTGACTAGGTACGTTTAGGTATGGCCAGCACGGTGTGCGAGCTGCGGCTTATCGGGTGCCCCACCCTCCCCTGGTTCCCTTGTTTACTTGGTCTCGCCCTCTTCCGCATTCTTCCATTTCATTCTAAGTTATCGCCCACTCGCCTTTGGGCCTATGTCCTTTCTCAGACCGGGTTGGGTGCCGTCCAGCGCGCCTCGGCGACGTTATCTTCTCTTCGGCCCACTTATTTCCGCGCGTCCCGCACGTCCACGTTCCCTCCTGTTTTCCTGTCCTGTCCTACTCCAGCGCAGGCGCATGCCGTCGAGCGGTCTGTCTGCTTGGGTTGGCTATGTTATGTTATTATCTTTTATTTAAGTTTCTAAATTAATATATTGCATTGTTCAGCTTACAGTTATGCCTTGTATTTACTTACTATTCCTCTTGCAGCGTTAATGCAGTGTCCATTGCTGTGGGATACTCAACTAATTTTGTTTCACTTTCGAGAATATTATTGCTTTAGGCTAACCATTCTCCCTTGATTAGTACTATTTTAATAACCATTCCATCCCTTGAACATTACAGTTTTACACTATCCAAACCATACCATGCACATTACTGTTTAACCTACCATCCTATCCCTTGATTAATCCCGCTTTAAGCTACCAAATCTTCCCACGATTACCACTGTTTCTTTTATTTGTTCAGCTTATATGCAAGTACATTATATTACGGTCTTATTCTATTATTAGAATATAATATTCCCCTCCCATTCTCACTGTTCTGTTCTACTCCTCCAGGGTAGGCGCATGCCGTAGAGCGGTCTGTCGGCTTGGGTGAGCTACGCCATGTTATCATTTATTTAAGTTTCCCTAAATTAATTTATTACTTTGTTCAGCTTTCAGTTATGCCTTGTATTTACTTACTATTCCTGTTGCAGCGTTAAGGCAGTGTCCATTGCGGTGGGATATGCAAATAATTTTGTTTTCACTTTTGAGACTATTATTGTTTTAATCTAGACCAACTATTCCATGAATAAGTACTGCTTAATTAACCGTGTTAGGTTAACACGGCAAACCTAACTGACGGTGTGGAGAGGGATCACAATTAACGTTCCAACCGGATACTCGGGTAATGATGATGCGCAATAAATCACACTAGCACTGTCAATGGGACAGGCAATAACATGCACAATAATAAAATCACACAATA
The DNA here is from genome assembly GCF_040958095.1 of Procambarus clarkii. Lineage (NCBI taxonomy): Eukaryota > Metazoa > Arthropoda > Malacostraca > Decapoda > Cambaridae > Procambarus > Procambarus clarkii. The sequence goes on from NC_091164.1 coordinate 37,763,353, forward strand.
ACTAAATGTGTGGTGTATGTGAAGCTCACATTCACAGACGAGTGTAATGTTGTGATACCACACAGATAAACACGCATACACCGTCGGGTGTCTAGGTCTCCACCTATACCTGTGTCAGGTATAATAAGGTGAGAACTGTGGTTGATCCCTCAGATCAACACAGACACAATAATACAATAACAAGATCTTGTACTTACAGGTAGGCTACCTCTCTTATTCACTCAATCACTCAGGCACATTTATGCAAGAACTCGTAGGTGGTCTGATGGCTGGTTTCGCTCGTTCTGACGTGAGATTGGCTGTCAATTGTGTTAAGTCAGGTGTTTCTCCACGAGTGGATCCGAATCGTTTAGCCAGACGTCAAGAGTGTCGCTAATGCAACCATGGCCTTTCTGACGCCAATCTAAAGTAAATCAAGCACCCTTTGTATTAGTGGTTAAGTTAGTAAATAAACTACTGTTAAGCTTTATGCGGTGTTTCCGTTGAACCACTTCTGAATACTGCCAACTATTTACTCAAGCCTTCAGCTCCAGGTGTCTTCAGCACCGAGTTGCCTATTATTCTCTAAACTATAAATGTGATGAGGACCCTAGGAGTCTCTTAAAGTGTTTCAAGCATTGAGGAGATTCCAATGATCAACATGGACCAGGACCAGGTGAGGCTAGTCTGAGAAGAGACCCTCAAGGACTCTAACTCGACCTTGCTCCCAGGCCCTGTACAGTTGCTCTCGTATTTTCTCTGCTGATTCCGACCGCTTCGTGAAGCGTCTGCCACATGTACATTGGCGATGTACGCATTGCAGTCGGGAAAGCAAAATAGAAAACCCCACATCGTGACTATCTCCTCTGTAACTGATGTGAACCTTTGGTCAAAACTGTACATATATCTTATGTATTCAATATCTTCACCATATAATATTCACTTCCTGACCAAAACTGTACATACAGCTAATGTCCCCATGAGCTCAATATCTTCACCACATAACCTTTACTTCCTGGCCCAAAATAGTTACCAATTAATCAACATATGGTCAAACACTCCACATAATGGACAACAATAAATGGGTACACTAACTTGCACATATATGTCTAATATTGGTAAGTCCCTTGACGATTGTTCATCAATAACATTCCCTGAGGTAATTAAGATCAGCCATTCTCGACACCAAGACAAAAGAATATTACATGCAGGGAAAGGTATGAGCAGTTGGTCATAGGAGACACTGCTAACGACCCGTTGTTGAGTGCCTTAAACACTCCAATAGGATGTTGGGACAATGTTTACACTGATGCATCTGGCAGCGTGGCGCCTCCCTTGCTGGCTGAGACCCAGTAACAGTCTGGGCTTCACACTGTCCTCCAAATATACCAACCCAGCCTCTTGTTTACACACTGCTTTTGTAACTATGTGCACCTGTGTACTGCTGTGTAACTATGTGCACCTGTGTACTGCTGTGTAACTATGTGCACCTGTGTACTGCTGTGTAACTATGTGCACCTGTGTACTGCTGTGTAACTATGTGCACCTGTGTACTGCTGTGTAACTATGTGCACCTGTGTGCTGCTGTGTAACTATGTGCACCTGTGTACTGCTGTGTAACTATGTGCACCTGTGTACTGAGCACGTTAACAGCCTCAACCCTTCCCCTGCAGGCACTGGTTCTCCACTGAGTATGTTGGGGAGGGGGAGGGGGGGGGGGTTCCTGGGAACCTTTGTTCTGAGTCATTAACCTTTTCCTCCACTGTTCCGGAACCTTTACGGGTGTAAATATCCATCAATCACGTCCCAGTCTATATTCTGTAGGAGTGGGGGAGGGGGGGGGGGGTAGAGGGAAAGACCCACCTTAAAAAAGGTGAAACGTATGTGTCAATATCTTTACCAGTTTATAATCATATCTCCACCATTCTAGTTCTCTTCACACAATGGGAGGTGTTCCCCCTTTCACCACTAGTTTATAATAACATCTCCACCATTCTAGTTATCTTCACACACTGGGACTTTCCACCTGCAGAGTTCAACAGTCATCCCGTGCAAATGGTGTTTACCAGAGATGAATTTACAATAATCTGACCCAATTAGCACTCCTATATCTCTGATATGGTCAGATTTGATTTATGAGTAAGCTAATTTGACTCGCTGCTGTTTTAAATGTTTAATTGTGATCCCTAGACCTGGCACATGTATGTCAGATAGGATTGTGTCCACGACTATAGAGAATACAGGTTTGAGGTAACCACCCAAGGGAATGTAGGGTTTGTCTACCCTGTAGGGTTTAGGTCCACTGTTGGATAAAAACCCAAGTATATTCAGGGTGACCTGCATCACTGGTTTGAATTCCATTTGTTCTGCCGCCCTCTGTGTGACAAAGGTTTTCTTGGAACCCTCATAAAACAGCCCCTGACTAGTAGTTTCCTTTTCCCCTGAGGCAGAGTTAACATGGCTGTTGGTAGGGTTGTAGCAGTGTTGGTTTGGGTCAGCATAGCCCCTGTACTGTCTTCCACTTGACAGTCGTTGTCTGCTGCAGTAGTTTAGGGTTTAACGCCGGGTGACGATGGAGTTGGTCTCCTACCGTCACTCCTTCACATTCCAGCCCGTTGTTGACGTGAGGAGGCTTGGTGGGCTGCTGTCAGAGTGTGATGCTCCATGGGACAGCACTTCCTCTGTCCTTTAGTAGCCTTATGCTTCTAAAGGCCATACCCCATTGTCCTTTCGTGAGAGGGGCTTAATGGGCAGCAGCCAGGGTGTGATGCTCCATGGGACAGTCCTCTACCGTCTTCACTAATCATGCTGGATGCTATTTCCTCTTTCTTATGTTTCGTTTTGCCTTCTCTCCTTTTCTCCTTTCTAATTGTCATTTCCCGCCGACCTTTTGCCGTTCTTAATTATTATTTCGAACATCATCTGTTTTGACGCCTGGATGTTTGGGGAGGCACACTCTCACTCAAAGAACTGTGGTACCCGACGTTGTGAGGGAGGGGGACACTTTTGATGTCAATCGTCGCCTTTGTTGCTAAACCCGATCTCGATGGACTGACGGTTCTTAAGGTGATGATTGCGGGGTGTATACTCATGATGCACCCCTGGGGGGGGGGGGGGTCCCATCTTGTTGGGTATCCTATCCTCTAATTGTGGCTCCATGGTGGGTATGGGAGCTTATTCGTGAATGAAATTATTACCTGCTTATTTCTATGTCGCTGAATGATCTTTTTATAACTTCCCAGGCTCGTGGGGTGGGCGACCAAGCCCCCGAATCGGACTGTGTTGGAATACTGGGCTCTGTAGCCTTTGCTACATTGGGCCCAGACCAAGCTACTCCTTTGACCCTCCTGACTACCCCCCCCCCTCCGGTCACCTCCCACCTCAGTGATAGGGTTGAGCCCCAAGACCCCAGTGATGACCACCTCATCACCTGGAGTGGCTCCTTCTCTCATTGTGACAACTGGGCCTCTTACCCTCTTACTTGGGGTGCTTGGTGCCAACCCCCTCCCCTCACAACCACACTCGCACGATTCCTTCCAGTGCTAATATGATCCACGCCTTGTTTAGTTCTGCAACTTACACTAAATACTTTGATCTCAACCATCTGGATTCTACACGGCCTGATGATTTCTCCTCCATAAACACCCCGTTGATTCAGTGGATACCTCTGTTACTTTTAACCCCACTCATACTGGTACAGGTGTCGAGGTGTTGAGAGGCATTTGGAAGGTCATTAATGTAGATGAGGAAGAGGAGAGGGCCAAGTATGCTGTCCTGAGGAACACCAGTGTTGATGGGTAGGGTGGGAGAAATAGAATTATTCACAGAAACATACTGGAGCCTGTCAGTAAGGTAAGACTGAAGGTATTGCAGGGAATGACCTCTGACTCCAAAATGATGTAATTTAAGAAGAAGATTTTGGTAGTTGACTGTGAATAAAGCCTTACGCAGGTCCACAAATAACCCAACAGGGAACTCATTTTTATCAAGAGCTGCATGTATCAAGTTAATCATACTAATCAGTGCATCGTTAGTGCTTTTTTGGGGTCTGAAGCCATATTGGCAACAGCTAAGTATATTGGATATAGTTAGATAGGAGTAAAGCTGCTTGTAGATTAGCTTTTCAAATAACACAAAGCTGCTATTAGGACAATATCCAACTCTAGCCCCAGACATCACTCGGTACCCCTACTCAAATCTCTGAATATGTTAGATATTAAGTCACTGCACATTCTCTCATGTGTATTATACATATATAAAACGCTGAACTGTAATGCCAATCCTGACCTCAAAAGATTCATTGAAGCTTGTAACAGAACCCATGAGCACCACACCAGAAATAAATACAGTTTTGATATTCCTAGAGTACGACTTAATCAAACTAGAAATGCTCTTCAAATCAAGGGACCCAGAATGTGGAATGACCTTCCCAACCATGTTAAAGACTGTACCTCTCTCAACCAGTTTAAGATAAAAACGAAGCACTACCTAATAAATTCCCTGTAACCTACCTTACCCCTCTGTTGTCAACCCATGTATGTTTTTTTTTTTTTTCAAAACAACGCTGTTTGAATGTAATTGTCTGTAATAATTTGTAATTGTATTTGTGCTGCTTTTTCAGCCATGTTCCCCCCTCTTTTACCTCTATTTTTATTTGTTCTCATCACATTTTATTCTTTATACCCATTAGTATTAAGCTTTAGTCATTAATGTTTTTCCTGCCCGAAACGCTTTGCGTAATAGTGGCTTTAGGCATTGTATGTACTAGCTCCATCTATATTAATCCAACAAACTTTGTAAAATCTCTTTATGTATGTACCTTACCTAAATAAACATTTATTTATTTATTATTTATTTTTGACAAGGTTGGCAGAATTTATATAGGTCTGTAATTGTTGCCATCAGTGGGATCACCACATTTATTGACTGGGGTTACTCTCGCTTTTTTTTAGAATATCCAGAAAGGTTTGGAATTCAAGTGATTTGTTGATGAGCAATGCAATGGCAGAAGCTAGAACTCTGAAGGCTTTTTTGTAAATTAGAGATGGTATCTCATCAAGGGCACTTGACTTAGTTTTAAGGTTTTAAGGTTTAAGGGATATCAGCTGATTAACCAGAACATAATTTGTAGTCTCACATACAACCAAAGTGTACTTAAGCTCTGCCTTTCCTTTCCAAAGGTGTTTATTTTTATTTTTATTTTAATTTTTACTTTATTTTTTGTTTGTCATCTTTGCCTGTTTTATACTCTTAATTATTTGTTCTTAGTTAATCCCCTTGTCACTAAACCTAGGGCTTTTTATTACCCTGTTAATTAACCATTACTAAGCTAATTATCTTCAAGATCATTTTTTTTTATGATTATTATTTTTCTTATTATTTTTTATTTTACATTTATATTGTCAGTCTCTACTGATTTTTTGTGTTTTATTTTATGTAACTTCTGTGTCCTCCCTGGCTATCTATTGATCTTTATTTTACTTCTAAATTGTTACTATTTTATTGTATCTGCTCTTATTCTTGTGTTTTGCTTTATCGTGTATCTTGTATCGTGATCCCTCTGCATCTCTATGCACACTGATATTGATCCTGATCAAAATCTTCTGTCTCATATCTATACCAACCAGCACATTGATCATCATTATTGCAAGTATTTCACAGCACACCAGGCTAAAAACAAACTCCAAAATAGCACCTATCTATCAGTTTATAACCAAAATGTTAGATCACTTGGTAAACATTTTGACGATTTAAATGCACTACTCACAGCACTAGGTACTAAGCTATCGTTCATTATTTTAACAGAAACTTGGCTAAATAAAGACTATACCCAACTCTACAACTTAGCTGGTTATAAAGCCATTCATAACTGTAGGCCTAATAAAAAAGGTGGTGGCACAGCTATATATTACCGAGATACATTTATCTGCAACAGTGTTATTAGTGACAGAGATGACTACTGTGAATATACTTTTGCTCAGTTTACAATTAAATCCCTTAAATCCTCTTTGACTATTGGAGCCATCTATAGATTTCCTAATACTAACATAGCTTCTTTCTCAGACAACCTAAGGAATCTTATTATAAACAACAATCTCAACAAAAACCACATCATTCTGGGAGGAGACTTTAATATTGACCTGGGTCAACAAAATTGCTCTCAAGTTGACTATTTCCTTAACAGCATGAACTCCTGTATGCTAATCCCCACTATCACCAAACCTACCCGAGTCACTCAAACATCAGCCACTACCTTGGACCACATATGGACAAACATAACAGCTCCCCTTGTATCTGGTATAATCTACGACAGAACAACTGACCACTATCCTACCTTTCTCATAGCGAACATGGACATAACACCACCAAAAAGCAAGAAACTTTCATTTAGGCTACACAGTGAATCAGCTTTAGACAATCTTACAGAGGCACTTCACAATATTAACTGGGATTCTGAATTCAATAATACCCATGATATAAATTCATTAGCTAACCTCTTCCTCTCCAAAACTCTAAGCCTCTACAACCTTCATTGTCCCCTTCTTACAAAGCAAGTAACTGACAAAAGATTAAACAATCCATGGCTCACAAGTGGCATTCTCAACTCAATCAACAAGAAACATGAATATGAAAAGAAAGTTAGGATTGGCCTAGTTTCAAAGGAAGTAGCTAAAAGGTACTCATCAATGCTTACCAGTATCATAAGAAAGGCAAAACTTGCATATTATGTGAATAGATTCAATGAAGCAAAAGGCAACATGAAAAACACTTGGAAAACTATCTCTAGTATCCTAGGAACTAAACAACACTCACATAACCAAATAAAACTCTACAAGGATGGGGATATACCGTCAACTGATTTAGAAATGGCAAATGAATTTAATAGTTTCTTTTCATCGGTTGGTGCTAATCTTGCCAGTAAAATCCCACAGACCCAGACACATATTAACACATATCTCTCAGGCAGCTATCCAAACTCTCTTCTCCTTTCACCAATCAGCCCGGCAGATGTTGTGTCCATCATACACTCTCTAAAAACCAAGGCAGGGAACACCAGTGAAATTCCGTCCATTGTGTACAAGAGAGCCTCCCATGCCCTTGCCCCACCCATAGCACTACTGTTCAACAAATCTATAGAGTGTCACACCTTCCCTGATATCCTCAAAAAAGCAAGAGTAACGCCTGTCCATAAAGGAGGCAATCCGGCGGACATAAACAATTATAGACCAATATCAAATCTACCCATTCTATCAAAAATATTTGAAAAAATTATTTACAAACAGCTCTATTCCTACCTCGTAAAATTCGACATACTCAGCCCCTGCCAGTTTGGCTTCCGGTCCCAAAAGAGTACCAATGATACAATCATTAGTCTCCTTGACATTATCTACTCAGCCCTTGACAAAAATGAGTTTCCGATTGGACTCTTCATTGACCTAAGAAAAGCCTTTGATACTGTTAATCACAACTACCTCTTACTTAAACTCCAGCATTATGGAATCCGAGGCCTTGCCCTTGACTACATCCGATCCTATCTTAGTGACAGACACCAATATGTAACCATCAATGATACAACTTCTTCCACTCTACCAATTACCGTTGGAGTGCCACAGGGCAGCATCTTAGGACCTCTTCTATTTCTTATATATATAAACGATCTGCCTAATGTCTCTAATATTCTCAAACCTATATTGTTTGCTGACGATACTACCCTTATCTACTCAAACCTCAACCCACATACACTAAATAATGTTGTGAATAATGAATTAAAAAAAAGTCCACTTATGGATGTCAACGAACAAACTAACATTAAACATCGAAAAGACTTACTACATCTTATTTGGAAGCAAATCATCAAATGCAATTCAGCTACAGATAGACAACATTAACATCAGTAATAAAAATGATGGCAAGTTTCTTGGCCTATTCCTAGACAAGAGACTCAACTTCAGCACCCACATTCAACACATAACTAAGAAAGTCTCTAAGACAGTTGGTATACTCTCCAAAATCAGATATTATGTTCCTAACTCTGCTCTCCTCTCACTATATTATGCACTAATCTACCCCTATCTTAATTATGGTATCTGTGCATGGGGGTCTACCACTGCAAACCACCTTAAGCCCATCATCACACAGCAAAAATCTGCTATCAGAATAATAACTAACTCTGCTTTCAGACAACACTCAGCTCCCTTGTTTAAATCTCTAAACTTGCTAAATATTAACTCCCTCCACACATTCTCTTGTGTCAACTACATTTACAAAACCCTGTTCTTAAATGCAAACCATGCTCTGAAACTCTCCCTGGACAGATGTAATAGGACCCATTATCACCACACCAGAAATAAATATCTCTTTGATATCCCCAGGGTCAAACTTAATCTGTGTAAACACTCTATGCAAATTAAGGGACCTAGTCTATGGAACTCACTCCCTAGTGAATTGAAAAACTGTAAAACTTTTGCCTTATTTAAAAGCAAAACCAAAAAGTACCTAACTTCATCTATTTAGTTTCCTACACTGAGCTTTAAATTTGCTCTGTACCTAGTGTTACCCAATCTCCTAATTTTTATGTAATATCAAACAACCTTATCATTGTGTTCATTGCTGTCTTCTTTTATGTGCTAGCCATATGCTGTATTGTGACTACCAATTTTTTGTCAACTACCATTCAAGCTGTCATTGCAATCAATCTTATATTGTTTCTGCTGTATTGTGCCTACCAATTTGTTGTCAACTACCATTTTAAGCTGTCATTGCAATCAATCATAGCTACCTATGTGCTTTAATATACTGTACCTATAATTTTCTCTCATCTTTTTTTTCATTCCATGTAATCTGTTATCATTTTTTGTCTATAAATTTTGCAAGTATTTACCTCCTTAAAATTTTCTTAGATTAAGGACCTGCCCGAAACGCTGTGCGTGCTAGTGGCTTTACAAGACTGTAATTACCATATTTGTATCCTCACATTCCTTATGTACATTCTTGTATATGCATAAATAAATAAATAAATAAATAAATAAATAAATAAATAAATAAGGGAAAGGATTATCTCATTAACATCAGTGGAATTAGAAAAATTGAAATTAGAATTAACATCAGTGGAATTGAAAAAAATACTGAATTAAATAAAGTCCGTCTTTGGCTAACTGCTGAGAAGCTCAACCTTAACATTGACAAAACTTTCTATATTTTGTTTGGTAATAAATCCTCAAATCAAATTAATTTAAGAATAAACAAAATCCTGGGCTGGATAAAGTTAGGCTAGAGTAATATAAATTTCTGGTAAATTTAGAGAGATGTAAATTTCTAGAGTTATATAAATTTAAATTTCATATTAACTTGACTGACAGTTATAAATGCCAATCTGCCTTCAATAAACTCTTCGGTGAAATATTTATAATCAAGAGTATTATTCATAAATATGACTAAACAAAAAATATAAAATAGACATCAGTTTGCATATGAATCTGATGAGAAAATTCCTTGATTAACCTACATTTCCCTATCAATCAAATGGTCTCATCTTAAGTACGTCTCAGACTGTCTTCTTCACCAGCACCAATGCTAAATAATATTACAACAATAATGTCCATAACTTAGCTACAGAGTATATTACATTTTAAATAAATTTTCACAGAGAACAAAAACAGAAAGCTCATTATTATTTACATATAAATATGAAGAAAAACATTTAAAGCTTTGATTTATCTTTGCTAAACTAAAGAGATATTTCTATACTTATAAGCAATTTTGAATTTTCCTATAGTGACAGCTTCTCTAGTTCTTGCTTGGTCATCTAACTTTCATAAAAGAACAATATAATAAAATATCTTGATCTTTACCTTTCATGGTGAAGTGTATTTCTCAAACAAAATAGAATTACCTTTGAAGAACATCCAACTGACATTGTGATAGCACACTGTTAGATTAAAGTTAAGTTAATATACCTGTATGTGCCTCATTATCCTTCAACATTCTCTTAATTACCTTCCACACTCTAAGTGTTTAGCCTATTATCTGCATGTATCATTTTGTGCCTCTTCATATCACTAAGACGACTGAATCTCTTCCCACACTCTGGACACTCGTGAGGCTTGTCACCTGAATGCACTAACATGTGGCTTATTATATTTCCACGTATTCTAAATTTTTTGCCACACTCAGCACATTGAAAAGGTCTCTTATCCACATGCACCATCCTGTGAGTCTTCATATGTCCAAGACGACTGAATCTCTTCCCACACTCTGGACACTCATGAAGTTTGTCACCTGAATGCACTAACATGTGAGTCGTCATATTTCCACGTTGACTGAATCTCTTCCCACACTCTGGACATTCATGAGGTTTGTCACCTGAATGCACTAACATGTGCTTTATTATATTTCCATGTTTTCTAAATTTTTTGCCACACTCAGCACATTGAAAAGGTCTCTCATCCACATGCACCATCCTGTGAGTCTTCATATTTCCAAGACGATTGAATCTCTTCCCACACTCAGGACATTCGTGAGATTTGTCACCTGAATGCACTAACATGTGACGTTTCACATCTCCAGGACGGGTGAATACCTTCGGACGCTGTGGACACTGGTGAGTCTTCATCTTCTTTATGACAGGTGCAGTTTGTGTGAAGGTTTTCTTCCCCGGATGGTGGGAGAAGCGTCAAGGCTTGAGTGTTGTTTCTTAGAGTTAGACTTGATGTGAGCACTTGGCGGTCAATGGTGGTGCTTCTTCTTTATGATAGGTACAGTTTGTGTCAAGGTTTTCCCTTAATATCTGGACCAACATAACCTCTCCGCTTACTTCAGGTATAATCACCGATAGCACTACAGACCACTACCCCACATTTCTTTTAACTAACATTAGCAAACCACCTCTAGAAACAAGGGAGTTAAGCTTTAGGCTGCACAATGAAACTGCTATAAACAATTTTATAACTGCTGCTGATAATGTCAACTGGGAGTCCGAGTTAGGTAACATAGGGGACATCAACCTAGCAGTGCAATCTTTTCTACAAACAACTCTTAGCCTTTATAACACCCACTGTCCTACCCAGCAAACACAGAACGTTTGTGGACGTTTTTAAATGGTTCCACAAAGGTAATACTGTAACTTTTGACATAAATACGTATATCTGACATTCTTAAAACCAAAGGATATAACTAAAAACATATATTCTTATGACACAGTTTTTTAAGATTTATGTAAAAATTTAAAAATAATAGTAAATGCTATGGTATTATAATGTTTTCATGCTTTATATTTAAGAATAAATAATTTTCAGTCAACATTTAGTTTTTTTTGTTTACTTTCTGTAAAGCTATCCAATTTACGGTCTTATAACATAAATATAACATTTATATGACGTCAGTATAACGTTATTTACACGACATCATTACGTTATTATGATGTTATATTAACGTATAATTCCTGTATGAAAACCAGAATATATATTGAACTTTATGTTTAAAACATTGTAAAGTTATCATAAAACTTGGAATAAGACGGTAAGCATGCTTTACTTATGAAAATATACAAACAAATCAACAAAAACATTTTAACATAAAAAACATAAACATAACATAAATTAATTGCATGCATGGGAGTTAACTGGAACTCTGTAATATTGCATACATGAACCTTAAGGTACAAACCCAGTGTATTTACTCATGCAGTTCTTTCCTAAATCTAAATTTTTCCAATTTTTACACTTTGTTTCGAGTTCTGTCTTGTGTTGCTACTTTTAATACCCCATTAATGTCCCCTTTGTTATGTCCATTCATCCCATTGTGCACCTCTACCATATGTCACTCCTAATTCTTCGCTTTTCTAGAGAATGTAATATAAGCTTTGACAATCTTTCTTCATATGACAGGTTAACAGGTAGAACAAAGATTACCATTTATATATGGATAACTATTATAAGTCGGTTTGAATGAGTGAATTGCTGCTTGAAGATAGGTATATACACGTGTGGTACTATCAGATTGCATCGTGGTGAGCCTAAAACCCTTCAGATCCAAGCAAAGGGTAAAATGCCAGCAGATACAATTGCGAACACATTGATACCAAAATGAAAGACATATGACGAGAATTGAGGTAACCAAAGTGAAAAGTGTGTTCACATTACATTGCACTAGAGTGCTCCCAGGTTACTTTCTCTCACTTTCTCTGTTTTGTGTGGATGGTCCGCCGTGCTTTCATCACGTCAGCGGGTGGAGCACGCTGCTGTTTTTGACATTTCATGCATAAATTCCGGTTGGAAATTCTATTGCGAACACATTGATACCAAAATGAAAGACCTAGGATGACAATTGAGGTGACCAGAATGAAAAGAGTGTATACATTTTATCGCTCTTGTGCGCTCCCTGGTAACACGCTCTCGCTTTCTCTGTTTGTTGCGGATGGTAAGCCGGGCTTTTGGAGTTTATATGCCTTTAGTCCTGTAGAGAATTGTATTGCAAACACATTGATGCTAAATTGAAAAACCTAGGATGAGAATTGAGGTAACAAAGTTGAAAAGGGTATACACTTTTCAGTATTATCACGCTCAGCTTTCTTTTTCTGGTACCCTTGGCCTACATTCATCTTGTTGGCGGGTGGAGCGCGCTGCTGTCTTTGACATTATATTCACATAGTTCTGTTGGGAATTCTATTGCAAACGCATTGATACCAAAATGAAAGACATAGGACGAGAATTAAGGTGACAAAGTTGAAAAGAGTATACACTTTTCAGTATTTCCGCACACTACCAGGGAATGTCCAAAAAAAATGGAGAGAGTGGAGGGGTAACTTGCCCAAAACGCGAAATTGTTTGGGGAGATTAACTTTCGTTCAATACTATTATGCAAGAGGAGCGACACATCTATGGTTCATCCAATAAAATCAGCAGACTTCTAGATGTTACTACTGCTCGGCTTAGACTCGGTTACAAGTATTTCTGGGAATTCTCATTATCTGCCGATGTAGACCTGACCAAATGTTAACTGTCAACAAAATTATTCGCACACCCTCCGTCACTATGTGATAGTGAATTCAGAGACAATTTTATAACCAATGTACCAACGATGTGTCAATATTTCATTCAAAATTATCTGGTACCAGAAATTTTAGCCAAATATCCCCAGTTTGCTAACTGTAAGTAGTAACAAAGTGATTGTAACCTCTCCACCGCTGCCCACTGGATGAGGGGCGGTGTGCAGGACAAACATATCAATTGTGACACTAGCTCTCCACATATGTCAGTTGCTTAATTTAGAAACTGTACTTGTGATCGATCTCGAACCCATTGTTGATGTGACGACTTATACTGAATTTTGTAACTAGCTCATCAAGATTGTAACTTGCTTAGCTAAATGAATTGTGGGGTTCAGTCCCTGAGCCCATTATGTGCCTCTGCAACCCTTTCCACTACTGCCCACAAGATGGGTATGGGGTGCATAATAAATGAACTAAACTAACTTTAAGGCATCCTGAAAGAAAGCTTGGAGGGCTTGAAAAATTGCAGAACGAAGCCGTGAGGATAATCCTTGGGTGCCCTCGTACCACAAAGATACTTAATATGAGAAAGGAACTTAATATTCCGAGCGTTGTTTATCGTGTTACTGAAAATAACTGTCAAATTGGTATAAAAATGCTTAGGCTAGCTCATCCTAACCCTTGCACAGAAGCCCTCCAGAATTTCTTTATTGAATGTTGAAAACAACCCTCAAGTTGACTATTTCCGTAACAGCATGCACTCCTGTATGCTAATCCCCACAATCACCAAGCCCACCCGAGTCACTCAAACATCTGCCACTACCCTGGATCACCTTTGGACTAATATAACAGCTCCCCTTACATCTGGGGTAATTTATGACAGAACAACTGACCACTATCCTACTTTCCTCATAGCAAACATTGACACATCACCACCAGAAACCAAAAAACTTTCATTCAGGCTACATAGTGAATCAGCTTTAGGCAATCTCTCTAATGCACTTCACAATATTAACTGGGAATCTGAATTTAATAATTCACAGGATATAAACTCATCAACTAACCTCTTTCTCTACAAAACTCTAAGCCTCTACAACACTCACTGTCCCCTCCTTACCAAACAAGTAACTGATAAAAGAAAAAATAACCCGTGGCTCACAAGTGGCATAATTAAATCAATCAACAAATAACATGAATACGAAAAGAAATTTAGGAGTGGCCTAATTCCAATGGAAGTAGTTAAAAGGTACTCGTCAGTGCTTACCAGTATCATAAGAAAAGCAAAACTTTCATACTATGAGACTAGATTCAAAGAAGCAAAAGGCAACATGAAAAGCACATGGAATACCATCTCTAACATCCTGGGAACTAAACAACACTCCCACAACCAGATAACACTCTCTAAGGATGGCCTTACACTGTCATCTGACTTAGAAATGGCGAATGAATTTAATAGCTTCTTTTCATCGATTGGTGCTAACCTTGCAAGTAAAATCCCACAGAGTCAGACACATATCAACACATATCTCTCAGGCAGCTATCCAAACTCTCTTCTCCTCTCACCAGTCAGCCCGTCAGATGTTGTGTCCATCATACATTCACTAAAAACCAAAGCTGGGAACATCAGTGAAATCCCATCCATTGTATACAAGAGCGCCTCCCATATGCCCTTGCACCACCTATAGCTCTGCTGTTCAACAAATCCCTTGAGTGTCATACCTTCCCTGATATCCTTAAAAACGCAAGAGTAACGCCAGTTCATAAAGGAGGTAGTGGATTATGTTGCATCTCTGCTTGCCTTGATGACTGAAAGAAAGCTTAAAGGGCTTGAAAACTTGCAGAACGAAGCCTTGAAGATAATCCTTGGATGTCCCTAGTACCACAAAGATACTTAACATGAGGAAGGAACTTAATATTAACTTAATAATAGAATATGAGTGCATATTCTACTGTATTACTATTTGTAATGATCCTCATATTGTGCTTCAGTAATCCAATGTATAACCCTGAGATGTTTTCCTAATTGTACTTAGGATTCCTTGTTCATTATTGTGTATTGTTCTGATCTGCTTTTGTGTCGAAAATTCTTGCATCGTACCTGTAAACAATTTTTTGACAATTTTACTGTAATTATCCTACTTAAAATCATCTGTACTTGTAAAGTAAAGCTGTAATGTACCTGTTAAACACTTTTTATCAATTTTACATTTAATTATTTCTCTAAAACTCTGTTTAAGAATTTGCTCAAAGATTAGTTTAAGGACTTGCCCGAAACGCTATATATGCAAGCTAGTGGTTTTACAAGATTATAATTCTAACTTAAGCTCTATGTTGTCTCTTAACCCCCAATGTACGTTCTTGTATATATATAAATAAATAAAATAAATAAATAACGAGGGATCGAGGCATTAATGCGCAGTACGTGCTTCCCTCATCTGTGACGTCACAGCGCCATCTGACGACAGCATAAACACAGGCGGCCATTTTATGTTCCACCAAGATTAAAAAAAAATAATAATTTTGCCCCGAGGGGCGAGTTTATTGGGCAGCGCCCAATGTGTTCGCAATAGAATGTTCTACAAGAACATGTATAAAATAAGTGACACAGAGATTATATTGATGTGTGTATTTGTGTGGGTGATTATAAATATGCATGTGTATGTATATATGTATACGTATATATGTCGTACCTAGTAGCCAGAACGCACTTCTCAGCCTACTATGCAAGGCCCGATTTGCCTATTAAGCCAAGTTTTCATGAAATAATTGTTTTTCGACTACCTAACCTAACCTAACCTAACTTTTTAGGCTACCTAACCTAACCTAACCTATAAAGATAGGTTAGGTTAGGTTAGGTAGGGTTGGTTAGGTTCGGTCATATATCTACGGTAATTTCAACTCCAATAAAAAAATATTGACCTCAAACATAATGAAATGGGTAGCTTTATCATTTCATAAGAAAAAAAATAGAGAAAATATATTAATTCAGGAAAACTTGGCTTATTAGGCAAATCGGGCCTTGCATAATAGGCTGAGAAATGCGTTCTGGCTACTAGGTACGACATATATATATATATATATATATATATATATATATATATATATATATATATATGTACATGTATGTATGAGAGTGTGTACATGTATATATAACATTAATAATTTTGTAACTAGCGTCAAAAATTGTTATTTGCTTAGCTAAACAAACTAGAGAGTTCAGTTCCTGAACCCATTATGTGCCTCTGTAATCCTTTACACCACCGCCCACGGGATGGGTATGGGGTGCATAATAAAGAAAGAAATTGAAATAATAAGGGTATGAAATGTATCAACATAAAACATTAATGTTAATGGCCATCAGGTAAAATCAGGTTATTATGCCCGAAACGCTTTGCGTAATAGTGGCTTTAGGCATTGTATGTACTAGCTATACCTATAAGTTAAACAATCCTTGTAAATATTTATTGTATGTATGTACCTTACCTAAATAAAATTGTATTGTATTGTATTGTATTGTATTATTTGTAAAGAATTTAAATGAGTTAAACTAAATACGAACTTAATATGTTTTGCTAACGCAAAAATATATTCCCGAGGTATTGTAATTGCAAATAAATATTTAATACAATTATTTGTATCATTTTTTTTATTTTAGATTTCCGTATTGCTTGATAATATATAATAGCGTTTAGATAATGCTAGCGCTGGACATTCTTTAGGCTCGTTGCATGTTGTGGTAGTCGCCGCCATTTTAAAACCGTGTCGAGAGGGACTGCTGTTGGCTTATCCACAAAATCCTGCTGCATCTTCAATAGTTAAGGTAACTGTTTTCTTTTATTTGCTCTTAGACATGTGTAGTATATATATAAGCTTGTGGTGGTAGGCTGGATGGTGTGTTGATGGTGGTGTTGTGTTGATGGCCCTGAAGGTGTGTTGATGGCCCTGGCTGGAGGTGTGTTGGTGGCCCTGGCTGGAGGTGTGTTGGTGGCCCTGGCTGGAGGTGTGTTGGTGGCCCTGGCTGGAGGTGTGTTGGTGGCCCTGGCTGGAGGTGTGTTGGTGGCCCTGGCTGGAGGTGTGTTGGTGGCCCTGGCTGAGGTGTGTTGGTGGCCCTGGCTGGAGGTGTGTTGGTGGCCCTGGCTGGAGGTGTGTTGGTGGCCCTGGCTGGAGGTGTGTTGGTGGCCCTGGCTGGAGGTGTGTTGGTGGTGGTGTTGTGTTGATGGCCCTGGAGGCGTGTTGATGGCCCTGGCTGGAGGTGTGTTGGTGGCCCTGGCTGGAGGTGTGTTGGTGGCCCTGGCTGGAGGTGTGTTGGTGGTGGTGTTGTGTTGATGGCCCTGGAGGCGTGTTGATGGCCCTGGCTGGAGGTGTGTTGGTGGCCCTGGCTGGAGGTGTGTTGGTGGCCCTGGCTGGAGGTGTGTTGGTGGCCCTGGCTGGAGGTGTGTTGATGGCCCTGGCTGGAGGTGTGTTGGTGGCCCTGGCTGGAGGTGTGTTGGTGGTGGTGTTGTGTTGATGGCCCTGGAGGCGTGTTGATGGCCCTGGCTGGAGGTGTGTTGGTGGCCCTGGCTGGAGGTGTGTTGGTGGCCCTGGCTGGAGGTGTGTTGGTGGCCCTGGCTGGAGGTGTGTTGGTGGCCCTGGCTGGAGGTGTGTTGATGGCCCTGGCTGGAGGTGTGTTGGTGGCCCTGGCTGGAGGTGTGTTGGTGGCCCTGGCTGGAGGTGTGTTGATGGTGGTGTTGTGTTGATGGCCCTGGAGGCGTGTTGATGGCCCTGGAGGTGTGTTGGTGGCCCTATATATACATATATATATATATATATATATATATATATATATATATATATATATATATATATATATATATATATATATATATATATATATATATATATATATATATATATTATATTATGAATATCAGAGGTCCCAGGACAATTATTGTGCATGTATAGTATGTATATTTATGTAGTATATTTGGCATATTTAATGGCATTTAGTTAATGCCACTTAGTGGCATGTCTCTGCACCGTTTCCAGTTTGTTGATATGCTTTCTAAGATATGGGCACACCATACAACTGCTGCATACTCCAACTTTGGTGTAACAAAAATTGTGAACAATTTCAAAATTTCTGTTGAAGAAATCCCGTTTCCTAGTTCTGCATCTGTTTTGGTATAACACCTCCTTTTTTACTAGGCCTGCAATTATGAATGCCTTTATAACCAGCTAAGTTGTAGAGTTGGGTATAGTCTTTACTTAGCCAAGTTTCTGTTAAAATGAGGGTCCGTCTAATTACCACAAGCTACACAAGCTTCACAAAGCTTCCTGGCAATACGTTAGTAATGAATAAATATAATAGGTTAGGTTGACCTAACTTAACCTAACCGACGCTTGGATCGTCGACTTGATTTGGCGTCACCAGCTCTTTATTTTCGTCTAATTTCTTTATAAAAAGATCCTTTTTCAGATTAAAATTATGTTTTTTCGTGTTGTACATTCAGCACCAACATTATAATGAGTAAATATATCATATTTATTCATTACTAACGTATTGCCAGGAAGCTGAGTGGGTAGGTCTCGATAAATTTCCTGGTATAATATTATTGTTTGCTATTCTCCATCTTAGACTAGGCAAGTTGAAGTCACCTAGGAAGATAATATGAGGTATCGAGTTCTCCATTTTGTTTATCTGTTCTGTGAATTCCTCGGCCGTTGCATCTGGCGGTTTGTATATTAGAATAATCACTAAATTTATTTTCTCTATTTTTAATCCCAATACCTCTACCACCTCATTTGTAATGTTAAGGAGCTCCGAGCATACAAGGTCTTCCATAGTATACAGACCCACTCCTCCATGTGACCTAATTTTCCTATCACAGTTGTGTACTTTTCGAGACTACATTTCAAATATTCCCTAACATACATGGCTTCTCCCCCCTCTTTGTGTAAAATAGTTTAAATCCATTTATGGGACATTCAGCAAATAGTTCTCTATTTTTTACATTCATCAATGTTTCGGTACGTGCAATAGTATGTATTGTTTCATTGCAGATAACAGCATTTAAATTTTTTTTGTTTCTTAGACTTAGACTCGTACTACCAAGTTGCTGTTGGCAATTGGATAATTTTTTTATGAAGTTATTTGTTATTTTTTCCTCTACTTTAGTAATTTATGATTTTGATCTCAATTAGTTTTATATCCTAGCTTTTTAATTTTTTCCCCTTATATATTGCCATCTTATCTGTCGGCTTTACATGGCTTAAGCAGAGTCATGTCTGCTTAAGCCTTTGCTATTTTACTAATTTACCTGTTTTAATTATTATTTGTTTTCAAAGTTTAGTTTACCCCATTTTATTTGCTTTTTGCAGTACAATACTTTACTAATAATCTTGTAATAGTAATTGGTAATGTAGCACTTGGCCTTTCTCCTTCAGAATGTATGCACACATTATAGAAAGAAGAAGAGAATACCACACAAGATGGCAGCGTATGTCACGGGGCCAAAAAGCGACGCCTAAAAGAACAGGTAAACCTCGAAGTCTTTCAGAGGTTGATAGATGGAAAGCGACTGAATACAGGCAACTCCTTCTCTACACCGGTAAGATTGTACTGAAGGGAATCTTACCCAAAGAATTGTATGACCATTTCCTGACTCTGAGTGTAGCCATTTCTATTCTTGTATCACCTAAATTGATTCAGTTAAATTACAGCCAATATGCACATGATCTTTTGCTGTACTTTGTGTTAAAGGCTCGTGAGCTGTATGGTAAGGATTTTTTAGTGTACAATGTACACTGCCTAACACACATATCCTCTGATGCCAAAGAGTTTGGTAGTTTGGACAGATGTTCAGCATTTCCATTTGAAAATTACCTGCAGCAGGTTAAGAATATGGTTCGATCAAGTAAAAACCCTCTTGTTCAAGGAGGATTTAAGGGATTTACTGGAGAACTTGGCAAAGGTATATTCACAATAGTCGTCTCTATTACTAATGACACTATTGCAGATGAAGGTATCTTTGTAAGATATTGCTATGCCACCTCCTTTTTTTATTATGCTCCCTTACTCCATTGTACCCCTGGCTTTGCCTGCATCTCAAATTGCAAATTGTTACTTACAGTGTACCTGTGAGTACTCGTAAGCAATCTACCTCATTTTTGCTCAATTTGTTTTTTTTTTTTTGTATTGCTTAGTCTTGCTTATATTTTTTGTTTTGTATTTCCATATCTTGTGTTTTGTATAGTCCATGTTTACATGTTTTTTCTTTAATCTCATTAATTGCCTAGGTTGCCTAGCCTAGCCATACTCCCTTACTCCATTGTACCCCTGTAAGCCCCTTTTGTGTTTGTTTTGTACAGTATTGTGTATATATTTTTCCCTATTTTATAGCTTTTTTCTACTTATTTCTGATTCTACAATCAGCTTCTTTTATGCAGTCAAGTATAGACCCAGAACTTAACCTCTTATCCACTATCTATGACAATAATCACTTTAATGATCTAAATTGCAGATATTTTGCAGCACATGATGTAAACAATGTATTAACTCATAATCACAATATCTCTGTAATCAATTTGAACGTTAGATCCCTAGGTAAACACTTCGATGATGTTAGTGCCTTGATTGAAACTATTGGCAACAAATTCTCTTTTATTATACTTACTGAAACATGGTTGAAAGAGGATACTACTCAACTCTTTAACATGCCTAACTACTCAGCAATTCACAACTGTCGTCAACTTCAGAGAGGTGGTGGCACTGCTCTTTACTACCACCAAGAACTAACATGCTTAAAAGAAATTAGAACTAGAGACTGCTATGGGGAGTATATCTTCGCCAGCTTCAGAGTCAAGGGTGCCGAGTCTGTCCTGTCTGTGGGTGCAGTCTATAGAATTCCCAACACTGATGTGTCTGTATTCAACTCAAACCTTAGAAATCTAATACTTGATAACAGACTGAACAAAAACCACCTAATTATCGCAGGGGACTTTAATATTGACCTCTGCGAGCCAGAACACCCTACTGCTGTTAGCTTCCTCAACTGTATGAATTCCTGCCTCCTCATACCCTTAATCACTAGACCTACTAGAATCACTGATAGCACTGCCACGACTCTAGATCACATCTGGACCAACATAACCTCTCCGCTTACTTCAGGTATAATCACCGATAGCACTACAGACCACTACCCCACATTTCTCTTAACTAACATTAGCAAACCACCTCTAGAAACAAGGGAGTTAAGCTTTAGGCTGCACAATGAAACTGCTATAAACAATTTTATAACTGCTGCTGATAATGTCAACTGGGAGTCCGAATTAGGTAACATAGGGGACATCAACCTAGCAGTGCAATCTTTTCTACAAACAACTCTTAGCCTTTATAACACCCACTGTCCTAGGCTTACAAAACAAGTCACAAGCAAAAGGCTTAACAATCCTTGGCTTACAAAGGGAATACTGAAATCCATTAACAAAAAACACGACCTTGAGAAGAAGTATAGGTTAGGAATTGTCTCCAAAGAATTCTCAAAGAATTACTCATTATTGCTAACTAAGATAATTAGACGAGCCAAAACTAATTACTACGAAGATAAATTTACTCAAATAAAGAGCAACATTAAACAAACTTGGAGCACAATTTCACAAATATTGGGATCAAAGAAATCTTTAAATAACAAACCGACTCTCCTGTCTAATAACGATGGTCAGCTTTCAGCCTCTGATTCTGCTATTGAGTTCAATAGGTTCTTCTCTTCCATTGGTTCATCCCTTGCAAATGATATTCCATCTTCCAGTACTGACATTAGGGACTATCTTACAGGTAACTATCCACAGTCTCTGTACCTAAAGCCTATTAACTCCACTGACGTCAATGAGATAATCCTTTCCCTTAAAACCAAGTCTGGTGCCCTTGAGGAGATACCAACTTTAATTTACAAAAAAGCCTCCAGATCTTTAGCCCCTGCTATTGCTTTGCTCTTCAACAAGTCACTTGAACTCCAAACCTTTCCAGATATTCTAAAAAAAGCGAGAGTAACGCCTGTCCACAAATGTGGTGACCCCACAGATGTTAACAACTACAGACCTATATCAATCCTGCCAAACTTGTCAAAAATTTTTGAAAAACTTATATACAAGCAGCTTTACTCATATCTAGCCAAACTCAATATACTTAGCCCTTGCCAATATGGCTTCAGACCCAAAAAAAGCACTAACGATGCACTTATTAGTATGCTTAACTCGATTCATACAGCTCTTGATAAAAAGGAGCTCCCTGTTGGGTTATTTGTGGACCTGCGGAAAGCTTTTGATACTGTCAACCACCAAAACCTTCTTCTTAAATTACATTATTATGGAGTCAGAGGACACTCCCTACAATACCTCGAGTCCTACCTTACTGACAGGCTCCAATATGTTTCTGTGAATAATACAATTTCTCCCACCCTACCCATCAACATTGGTGTTCCTCAGGGCAGCATACTTGGCCCTCTCCTCTTTCTCATCTACATTAATGACCTTCCAAATGCCTCCCAACACCTCAAATCAATTCTATTTGCTGACGACACAACCTTCATTTACTCCAGTCCTGACCCTCTTGCTCTAAATGCCACAGTAAATACTGAGCTAAATAAAGTCCATCTTTGGCTAACTGCCAACAAACTCACCCTTAACATTGACAAAACCTTCTATATTCTGTTTGGCAATAAATCCTCTAGTCTTATAAATCTCAAAATAAACAATACCCAAATTTGTAACAAATTAGATGGCAAATTCCTTGGCATTCTCATTGACCACAAGCTGAATTTCCAGGGACACATTCTAAATATATCAAAAAAAGTTTCAAAAACTGTGGGCATTCTTTCTAAGATCAGATATTATGTACCACGCCCTGCTCTGGTGACTCTCTATTACTCCCTTATCTATCCTTATCTCAACTATGGTATTTGTGCTTGGGGTTCTACTACCCAAAATCACTTACGTCCTCTAATTACCCAACACAAAGCCGCTATTAGAACAATATCCAACTCTGGCCCCAGACATCACTCGGTACCCCTACTCAAATCTCTTAATATGTTAGATATTAAGTCACTGCACATTCTCTCATGTGTATTATACATATATAAAACGCTAAACTATAATGCCAATCCTGATCTTAAAAGCTTCATAGAAGGTTGTAACAGAACCCATGAGCACCACACCAGAAATAAATACAGTTTTGATATTCCTAGAGTACGTCTTAATCAAACTAGAAATGCTCTGCAAATCAAGGGGCCCAGAATGTGGAATGACCTTCCCAACCATGTTAAAGACTGTACCTCTCTCAACCAGTTTAAGATAAAAACTAAACACTACCTAATAAATTCCCTGTAATCTACCTCACTCCTCTATTGTCAACCCATGTCTGTTATTTTCTTTTTTTTTCTTTTTTTTTTAATCAACACTGTTTGTCAACCTATTGTATTTGTGCTGCTTTTTCAGTCATGTTCCCCCTTTTTTTTTATCTTTATTTGTATTTGTTCTCAACATCTTTTATTCTTTATGCTCAATTAGTATTAAGTTCTAGATATTAATGTTTTTCTTGCCCGAAACGCATTGCGTAATAGTGGCTTTAGGCATTGTATGTACTAGCTCTATCTATATATCAATCCATTAATGTAACATCACTTGTATGTATATACCTTACCTGAATAAACATCTGAATCTGAATCTGATTAGGCCTGCAGTTGTGAATGGCTTTATTATCAGCCAAGTTGTAGCATACAACATAGCATATATATGTATATGGCATATATATATATATATATATATATATATATATATATATATATATATATATATATATATATATATATATATATATATATATATATATATATATATATATATATATATATATATATATTCAAAATTCGTCAGTGTACTACATTTTTGTTGTTGCTTTTAGGTGATGCTTTTAACCAGTGTACGTGGGTCTGATTGTGCAACCATGGTTCGAAGAATAATGAAGATATGAACAAACGGCCTGTGGTCACTATACAGTCTGGAAGGGCAAAAGAAGAAATTGGCATTTCTACAAAAACAAGAACTATATAATGTTATTTTAAGTAAGTAACCAAAAAATTAAATATTTTTTTTAAAGTTTAAAATTCACTTAAAAATTTAAATTTTAAATTAAAAAATTTTAACCAAAAAACTTAATATTTTTCATATTTGGAACCATTCCATAATATTTTCCTAAGCATAAATGATTATATTTCTATCACTTGCTCTTAAGATTGTTTCATTTAATAGAGGTTGGGCATAATTGTTCTCTGCTGCTAATAGAACTGACTGACCTAGCTATAGGAAAATGTAAACTTAATTGGTTTATCCATTACAGTATTGTGCAGTTTATTTCATGATCCTGTGCTTAATACTTGCATAAATAGTAGATTACAAAATGCATTTTTATATCATTAGTATTGAATAATAATAATGCAAATAATTGACTTATAAATGATGTACAATTAATTGGTAGGTGATATTATATTATTAATATTTTTTCATTCTTGCAAAGCCTTAACAAAGCCATTAACATGTTAATATAAACTTGATCACCTTCCACTTATTTTCTCATGTGCTACCTACATGTACAAAACCTTATTCCTAAATGCATATTTTGTTCTGAAGCTTGTCCTTTATATGTTGTGTATCACCATCTCTGGAGAGTTTTATCTGATTGATGTATAAATTACAGTACTTTCAATTTTACAGAATATTATTGTTATACTGAATTTATTATTATATAAATAACTTAATTTTACAGAATCATCTATCAACGCACATCCACAAGTTGAGGAGGAGGATGTGACCTTCCAGATTTCTCAAGTACTGAAACATAGACCAAACAGGCCTGGTGGATCTAGGTACAAGGTAAAATAATTTAATTTTTTTTTTTTTCCTAATTGTCCGATATATATATATATATATATATATATATATATATATATATATATATATATATATATATATATATATATATATATATATATATATATATATATATATATATATGTTGTACCTAGTAGCCAGAACGCACTTCTCAGCCTACTATGCAAGGCCAAATTTGCCTAATAAGCCAAGTTTTCCTGAATTAATATTTTCTATAATTTTTTTCTTATGAAATGATAAAGCTACCCATTTCATTATGTATGAGGTCAATGTTTTTTTATTGGAGTTAAAATTAACGTAGATATATGACCGAACCTAACCAACCCTACCTAACCTATCTTTATAGGTTAGGTTAGGTTAGGTAGCTGAAAATGTTAGGTTAGGTAGTCGAAAAAACATTAATTCATGAAAACTTGGCTTATTAGGCAAATCGGGCCTTGTATAGTAGGCTGAGATGTGCGTTCTGGCTACTAGGTACGACACACACACACACATATATATATATATATATATATATATATATATATATATATATATATATATATATATATATATATATATATATATATATATATATATATATATATATATATATATATATATATATATGTCGTACCTAGTAGCCAGAACGCACTTCTCAGCCTACTATGCAAGGCCCGATTTGCCTAATAAGCCAAGTTTTCATGAATTAATATATTTTCTCTAATTTTTTTCTTATGAAAAGATAAAGCTACCCATTTTATTATGTATGAGGTCAATTATTTTTATTGGAGTTAAAATTAACGTAGATATATGACCGAACCTAACCAACCCTACCTAACCTAACCTAACCTATCTTTATAGGTTAGGTTAGGTTAGGTAGCCGAAAAAGTTAGGTTAGGTTAGGTTAGGTAGTCGAAAAACAATTTATTCATGAAAACTTGGCTTATTAGGCAAATCGGGCCTTGAATAGTAGGCTGAGAAGTGCGTTCTGGCTATTAGGTACGACATATATATATATATATATATATATATATATTGTGACGATAATCTCCTTCAAGAGATTGAGCCTGCTCTTCCCTCCATAATTACGTCTTCACAATTATATAAAAAGACTATGGAAGAAATGTCCAACAACGACAACAACACCAGCAAGGCTTGCCAGGGTGAGCAGAAACGTATGCAGCCAGCCACCTGTTCGAACTCCAACCACCAAACTACCCGTTGATCGCTACGGCTCCGCTGATTGGTCGCCGGTCTGGCTGCACCTGCCTCGCCCCCCCCCAATACTACCTGATGTCTGGGGTCGCCCCAACATCAGTCCTCAGAATGTTCAGTGCTTTCGTAGCCAGCACTCCTCCCAGCTAGACGTTAGCGTGTACTGAGAGAGGTGGTGGCTTTAAGCCAATATTCCAGCACCTCCCACTTACCTTTGTGTTGCACTTCTTGTTATTTTGCCTTAACGTAACTTTTCATTGTGTCATTTAAGTATTCTTATTATTTTGATTGATTGATTTTATTATAAGAATTTGTTTGTGCATTATTTTCATGTTTTGATTTATTTAACGTAATTAAAATTTCATTGTTAAAGTTTTACTTGTGTTTTGTGTGTCTTCTCCTTACCTTACCACAGACGAAGTTCCAGTTTTTCTATTTTTTTTTATAACTATGTGACGAGGCCATACCCCTAGCCTTAAACAGCCGAACACCAACGCGTTACCGTCACAAGTTATATGGGGGCCTGTCCTAGGAGCTTCACTCAGGTACTGGTGCCAAGTGGTAATTTATGGTAAGCGTATTTAACTTTGTTAACGTAGCTTTACTATTTTTCATTCAATTTCATTTTTTATAAGGTGCGGTGTATTGTGCATTACGAGAGTAACATATAGTGAAGGTGAGACAACTTTGGATTACGTGGTGACTGTAGGCCGCAGTCATACTCTTAATTGGTCATCTCTCCCTCCTTGTTATTACTCGTATTTACCATCTATGTCCCTTGAATATTTCTCATTCTGACAGATCATCATATTGGTACCCTGGTACTGTGGTCTGCCCCGGGTCAAGAGTACCCAATCTTCTGCAATCTGACTGTAGGAGGACAAAGAGGGCCATAGTTCCTCTAGCTCGAACTTTAGTTGCTGAATTGGGACCTCAGCAGCAGTTCTCGTCACCCGTTGACACCTCGCACCCCTACACGTCAGTCAGAGATGATGATACATACAACGGTAGGGAATTAGCTTATTTTTTCAGAGCACAAAAGTTCGCTAATTCTGTAAGTATCATATTAAATTCAGTAGGAAAAACTTGCTTTATGTCCTATAGAGATTCGGCAAGGTATGCCTACATCCTTGGACTACCAATTTTACTTTTGAAGCATTTGACTGTTTCATTTGTTTTCGAAACTCTGTTTCATTTGTTAGTAGGATTTTCTTGCCCTTATTCTCTTACATGAGTACCGGGTACAAGATTTCCTGCGCCCTTGATTTAATTTAATCATTTAATATCTTTCACTTAACGTTAATTGTTAAAGATCACACAGGATAGGTACCAGTTGCCACGTTGTCCTGTTTCTGACATTTCATTATTGAATATTCGTGTACCTTTATTTGCTAATTTCACCATGTTTCGTCTCCAAACTTTCCGTGCAAATCCAGCAGGTGAAATAGGGACTTTAAGTCGTGCCAAGAGGACTGAACTACAAACTCTTGCACATGAGTATCAACTAGAAGTTCCCTACCAAGCCAACAAAAATGACCTACACAACCTGTTGCTGGATTACTATTTAGAGCAAGGTAAGATAGACTCTGAAACTCATGAAACTTACTATATTGCAGATAAAACTGATTTGGCAACGCTGAAACTCAAACTAGAGCTGGCCAAGATTGAACGTGAGCAGCAAAGGGAAGCCCGTGAACAGCAAAGGGAAGCAGCTGCTTTGAGGAGAGAGGAACAAGAACGAGAAATCACCCTCAGAGAACGTGAAGCTGCCTTGAGGAGAGAAGAACACGAACGTGGACTCGCCCTCCAGGAACGTGAGGTTGCACTACTCCAGGAGCGGGAACGAGTACAGCTTGAAACCAAACGACGCGAGTTGGAAATACAACGCGAACATGACAAGCAACAAGCGACTCTGGCTCTTGAGTGTCGTCAACGGGAATACACGTTGGAAACTTCACACCTCGCTCAACGCCAGCAAGCTACTGCCAATCTTCCCGTCAGTTTTAATATATCACATGCAAGTAAGTTAATGCCATCCTTTGTAGAAGCAGAAGTTGATGTGTTCTTTACCACCTTTGAAACCCTTGCTAATCAACTCAGTTGGCCTGTCGACCAATGGGCCACACTTCTCAGAGTCCATCTTACAGGTAGAGCTGCAGTCACACTCAGTACTTTGGCGTCTGAGAATGACTACTACACTCTGAAACAAGCAGTGTTGGACGCCTACCTCCTCTCTACTGAAAGTTATAGAAGGAAATTCCGTGACCACCTGAAGGCAAGTACCACTACCTTCCTCGAGTTTGCTAACACGAAACGGAGGTATTTCATGAAATGGCTGGAAGCAGCACATGTCTCTACTTTTACAGAACTCGTCAACCTGATGCTTGTTGAAGAATTCTTGAGACGTGTGCCGCCTCCTGTCCGCCTCTACTTAGCAGATAAAGAAGAAACCGACTACCTGAAGTGTGCTAAGTCGGCTGACACTTACAGCCTCATCCACCGGCTGACACCTGAACCATCCTCCAGTAAGAAGTCGTGGTACAGTTACGAGAAGGTGAGCCCCGATCAAGCTGGTTCACAACTGTACTGCAAGTATTGTAGACTCTATGGACATACCATAGACAAGTGTGGTAAGTCTCAATACAAGGGAACCACTGACCAACAACGACCCAAACCAACTCCTCCTAAGTCCGGTAAGCCTGTGATGAATGTTGGTGTTGATGTTAATGATCTTTCTCTTTTCAGTAACCACCTGTATACTGGAACTGTCTCTGCCAACGGTTCAAATCCGGAGGGACGTTTCAAATTGAAGATCTTGAGGGACACAGCGGCTCTACAATCGATCATCTTGAAGTCGGCTGTGCCCAACATAGTCTACACCGGGGAAACAGTCTTCATCACTGACCTCACTGCTACCACTCCATACCCTCTCGCCAGAGTCCACCTGGATTGTCCCTACGTGAACGGGGAAGTCCAAGTCGCCGTCAGGGAAAAGCCTTTTCCCATGCCTGGAGTGCAACTTCTCCTAGGCAACGACTTGGCAGAAGACCTGCAACCGACCAACCTGATCGTCATGGACAAACCCCAGGTGTGTAACTCTGTGCCAATAAATCCTATTCTTGAGTATGTTCCAGCAGAGGTTCAAGAGAGTGATGAAGTTTCTCCTCCGGTTCTCGTGACCACCCGTGCACAAGCCGCACGTCCACAGCCAGCTGACTCTACTGCTACCGCTGTCCCTCAAGACCCTCAGAAACTCCCCCCGCATCTGACCAAGTTGGAGTTCCGTAAGTTGCAGAGGGAAGATCTTACTTTAACACCATTGTTTTTCCAGGCTGAGACACAACCCGACAGTATTCCTGGGTTCTTCCTAGAGAACGACTTGCTCTACCGCAGATATAGACCCAGTAAACTGAAGGAGGAGGACGATTGGGCCAACACCGAACAACTTGTGATTCCCACCAGCCTGCGGCCCACTATTCTACACCTGGCCCATGGAGCATTCTCCCACTACGGCTTCAACAAGACTTACCATGGGATTCGTCAAGACTACTACTGGCCAGGTATGGTAAACAACGTCAAACAGTACGTAAAACAGTGTCATACATGTCAGATGGCAGGCAAACCGAACGTCTCCATTCCCAGAGCACCACTGATTCCCATACAGGTGCCTGCGGAACCTTTCCACAGACTCATAATAGACTGTGTTGGTCCTTTACCTCGGACCAGTTCAGGTAACGCCTACATCCTAACCATCCTGTGTCCTACCACCAGATTTCCCATAGCAGTTCCAGTGAAGAACATCACGGCTGCTACGGTTATCAAACATCTATTGAAGATCTTCACTCAATACGGATTTCCCAGGGAGATCCAAAGTGACTGTGGCACCAACTTCACCAGTGATCTCTTCAAAAGGACACTGGAGGAGTTCAACATCAAACAGGTATTGTCCAGCCCCTATCATCCTGCTTCACAGGGTTCTCTTGAACGTAGTCATCAGACCATCAAAGCACTCGTGAAAAAGTTTTGTAGTGAAACCTCAAAGGATTGGGATAAGCAGATTGACCTAATAATGTGTATTTTCAGAAGTCTCCCCAATGAGTCCCTAGGAGTATCTCCTTATGAGATGCTCTACGGCCGTAAGTGCCGTACTCCCCTTAAGGCTTTCAAAGACTCTCTCAGAGATGCCACCGTCAGTGAGCATCAGAATGTGCCCCAGTTTCTTCAAAACCTTCAACACATTCTAGAGAGAGTCCACCGCTTTGCCCATGATAATCTATTGAAAGCCCAGGTGAGAATGAAGACTCATTACGACCAGACCAGCAAAGTAAGAAAATTCAAGCCGGGAGACTTCGTCCTTGCCTATTTCCCTATCCCAGGTTCACCTTTACAAAACAAATTTTCAGGACCCTACTGCGTCAAAGAGTGCAGAAACAACAACACATACGTCATAGAGACTCCAGATAGGCGGCGGAAGACCCAGCTGTGCCACGTCAACCTCCTGAAGCAATATAATGGTACTCCTCCCACTGTCTTGACTAACTATTCCACATTCACAGAACCCTACATCCACAGTGAGACCTTCCCAGCTTCTCCTCCCGAAAGCACTGACAAGGAGTCAGCGCTTTCTAATTCCGAAATCCTTAATGATCTTCCCAAATACTTTCAGGATAATCATAGTGCACCTCTCGTCAAGATCTTCAGAGAACATCAAGAGTTGTTCAGAGATGATCCCCAAGAGTGTAATGTTACCCAGCACGACATCCAACTGCTCCCCGACACCCGGCCGATTCGTCAACCCTTCTACCGAATCAGCCCGAGCAAGAAGGAAGTCATGCGTGCTGAGGTGCAGTACCTCTTGGACCATGGACTGGCTACACCTTGTGAGTCCCCCTGGGCCTCACCTTGTATCTTGGTGCCCAAACCCCAAGGTAAGGTGCGGTTGTGCACTGACTATCGTAAACTGAACTCTGTCACTGTCAAGGATGCTTACCCCTTGCCAAGGATAGATGACATCCTTGATGCCATTGGTAGTGCCCAGTACTTGTCCCAAGTGGACTTGCTTAAGGGGTACTATCAAGTGTGTCTAACGGAGCGCGCTAAAGAGATATCTGCCTTCATCACTCCTTTTGGACTTTTCAGATATGAACGCCTTCCTTTCGGACTATGTAATGCCCCGGCCACCTTTCAAAGAGCTGTCAACCGTGTCATCCAGGGCTTGGATAACACATACGCCTACCTGGACGATATCGTCGTAGCCTCCAACTCCTGGAGTGAACATCTGCTCCAGCTGCGACGTCTGTTCTCCAAGCTCCTGACAGCCGGCCTCACCATCAACCTGGGCAAGTCCACTTTCGCGAAAGGTAAAGTGCGTTATCTGGGTCATGTTATTGGGAGTGGCAGCATAGCTCCGTTAGACTCACACACTCAAGCCATCCTACAGTATCCACAGCCTACCACCAGGAAGCAGCTCCTGCGCTTCCTTGGTCTTGCCTCTTACTACCGTAGGTTTGTGAGGAATTTCAGTACAGTGGCCACACCTCTAATTCTATTAACCAGTCCCAAGCAACGGTATAATTGGACCATGCAGCAAACCGTTGCTTTCGAACAACTCAAATTCCTCCTCTGTTCTAACCCCATTCTCGCCTCTCCAGATATCACCAAGCCTTTCGTCCTTCATGTCGACGCCAGTGGTACCGGCGTTGGTGGTGTCCTGATGCAACAACGAGGCGAGGAGGTTCTACCTGTCAGCTACTACAGCTACAAACTGAAACCACACCAGAGGAACTACAGCACTATTGAAAAGGAGCTACTATCCATCGTCCTGAACCTCCAACACTTCGCTCCGTACCTACAAGGCGCCAGGTCTACCACCATCTTCTCAGACCACAACCCTCTCCGCTTCCTACATCAAGCCCAATTCACCAACCAGCGTCTTCTACGATGGGCTCTGTATTTACAAGACTTCAACCTGGAGATCCGCTATATCAAGGGTTCTGACAACACCATAGCCGATGCCCTCTCCAGAGTTTATGAAGTAGAAGCGACTCCATCCATTACTCCACCACATAACGACGTACTTCTTCCAGAACCGCAGGCTTCGGGGAGAGTTGTGACGATAATCTCCTTCAAGAGATTGAGCCTGCTCTTCCCTCCATAATTACGTCTTCACAATTATATAAAAAGACTATGGAAGAAATGTCCAACAACGACAACAACACCAGCAAGGCTTGCCAGGGTGAGCAGAAACGTATGCAGCCAGCCACCTGTTCGAACTCCAACCACCAAACTACCCGTTGATCGCTACGGCTCCGCTGATTGGTCGCCGGTCTGGCTGCACCTGCCTCGCCCCCCCCAATACTACCTGATGTCTGGGGTCGCCCCAACATCAGTCCTCAGAATGTTCAGTGCTTTCGTAGCCAGCACTCCTCCCAGCTAGACGTTAGCGTGTACTGAGAGAGGTGGTGGCTTTAAGCCAATATTCCAGCACCTCCCACTTACCTTTGTGTTGCACTTCTTGTTATTTTGCCTTAACGTAACTTTTCATTGTGTCATTTAAGTATTCTTATTATTTTGATTGATTGATTTTATTATAAGAATTTGTTTGTGCATTATTTTCATGTTTTGATTTATTTAACGTAATTAAAATTTCATTGTTAAAGTTTTACTTGTGTTTTGTGTGTCTTCTCCTTACCTTACCACAGACGAAGTTCCAGTTTTTCTATTTTTTTTTATAACTATGTGACGAGGCCATACCCCTAGCCTTAAACAGCCGAACACCAACGCGTTACCGTCACAATATATATATATATATGTGTGTGTGTGTGTGTGTGTCGTACCTAGTAGCCAGAACGCACATCTCAGCCTACTATACAAGGCCCGATTTGCCTAATAAGCCAAGTTTTCATGAATTAATGTTTTTTCGACTACCTATCCTAACATTTTCAGCTACCTAACCTAACCTATAAAGATAGTTTAGGTAGGGTTGGTTAGGTTTGGTCATATATCTATATTAATTTTAACTCCAATAAAAAAAGAATTGACCTCATACATAATGAAATGGATAGCTTTATCATTTCATAAGAAAAAAAATAGAGAAAATATATTAATTAATGAAAACTTGGCTTATTAGGCAAATCGGGCCTTGCATAGTAGGCTGAAAAGTGCATTCTGGCTACTAGGTACGACATATATATATATATATATATATATATATTTATATATGTATATGTCGTACCTAGTAGCCAGAACTCACTTCTCAGCCTACTATTCAAGGCCCGATTTGCCTAATAAGCCAAGTTTTCCTGAATTAATATATTTACTATAATTTTTTTCTTATGAAATGATAAAGCAACCCTTTTCTCTATGTATGAGGTCAATTTTTTTTATTGGACTTAAAATTAACGTAGATATATTACCGAACCTAACCAACCCTACCTAACCTAACCTAACCTATATTTATAGGTAAGGTTAGGTTAGGTAGCCAAAAAAAGCTAGGTTAGGTTAGGTTAGGTAGGTTAGGTAGACGAAAAAACATTAATTGATGAAAACTTGGCTTATTAGGCAAATCGGGCCTTGAATAGTAGGCTGAGAAGTGAGTTCTGGCTACTAGGTACGACATATATATATATAATATATATATATGTCGTACCTAGTAGCCAGAACGCACTTCTCAGCCTACTATGCAAGGCCCAATTTGCCTAATAAGCCAAGTTTTCATGAATTAATTGTTTTTCGACTACCTAACCTAACCTAACCAAACTTTTTCGGCTACCTAACCTAACCTAACCTATAAAGATAGGTTAGGTTAGGTTAGGTAGGGTTGGTTAGGTTCGGTCATATATCTACGTTAATTTTAACTCCAATAAAAAATAATTGACCTCATACAAAATGAAATGGGTAGCTTTATCATTTCATAAGAAAAAAATTAGAGAAAATATATTAATTCTGGAAAACTTGGCTTATTAGGCAAATCGGGCCTTGCATAGTAGGCTGAGAAGTACGTTCTGGCTACTAGGTACGACATATATATATTTATATATATATATATATATATATAATATATATATATATATATAATATATATATATATATATATATATATATATATATATATATATATATATATATATAGTGTGTGTGTGTAAATACCTAAGTGTAGTTACAGGATGAGACCGTCTTCCCAGCACTCTTTGTCATATAACGCTTTGAAACTACTGACAGTCTTGGCCTCCACCACCTTCTCACCTAACTTGTTCCAACCGTCTACCACGCTATTTGCGAAAGTGAATTTTCTTATATTTCCTTAGCATCTGTGTTAAGCTTGTTTCAATCTATGACCTCCTGTTCTTGAAGTTCCAGGTCTCAGGAAATCTTCGCTGTTGATTTTATCAATTCCTGATACTATTTTGTATGTAGTGATCATATCACCTCTTTCTTCTGTCTTTTAGTTTTGGCATATTTAATGCCTCTAACCTCTCCTCGTAGCTCTTGCCCTTCAGTTCTGGGAGCCACTTAGTAGCATGTCTTTGCACCTTTTCCAGTTTGTTGATGTGCTTCTTAAGATATGGGCCAACTTCTGTTGTTGGGCACCACACAACAGCTGCATATTCTAGCTTTGGCGTAACAAAAGTCATGAACAATTTCTTTAGTATATCACCATCCATGTATTTAAACGCAATTCTAAAGTTAGAAAGCGTAGCATAGGCTCCTCGCACAATATTCTTTATGTGGTTCTCAGGTGATAGTTTTCTATCTAGAACCACCCCTAGATCTCTTTCTTTATCAGAATTCTTTAAAGATTTCTCACATAATGTATAGGTTGTGTGGGGTCTATGTTCTCCTGTTCCACATTCCAAAACATGGCATTTATTAATATTAAATTCCATTTGCCAAGTGGTGCTCCATATACTTATTTTATCCAGGTTTTCTTGAAGGGCATGACAATCATCTAAATTTCTTATCCTTCCTATTATCTTAGCATCATCAGCAAACATGTTCATGTAATTCTGTATACCAACTGGTAGATCATTTATGTAGACAATAAACATCACTGGTGCAAGAACTGAACCCTGTGGTACTCCACTTGTGACATTTCTCCAGTCCGATACATTGCCTCTGATTACTGCCTTCATTTTTCTATCAGTCAGAAAATTTTTCATCCATGTTAGAAGCTTACCTGTCACCCCTCCAATATTTTCCAGTTTCCAGAACAACCTCTCTATGTGGAACTCTGTCGAATGCCTTTTTTAGGTCCAGATAGATGCAGTCAACCCAACCATCTCTTTCCTGTAATATATCTGTTGCTCGATCATAGAAACTGAGTAAATTCGATACACAGGATCTTCCAAATCGAAAACCATACTGTCTGTCTGAAATTATATCATTTCTCTCCAGGTGTTCTACCCATTTAGTTTTAATTATTTTTTCCAATATTCCAATTCCAATTTTTTCCAATAATGTGTGTGTGTGTATGTATATTTGTGTTGTTGAATATGACCGAAAGTCATAGTCTTTCTGCCCCTCTCCTTACTGCTATTGTTGTTTCTCGCATCTTTGTATTGCTTGTATGTTTGGGCAATTTTTCCCTTTTTCCTAGTTCTGCATCTCTGCTTTAGTATAAATTTTGTTGTGCCATTATCATATATTTCACAAAACTTGACATACATCTCATTTACTTCATGTCCTAACAGCAAGTGTTTGTCAAATTCCTTAAGGAAATATCTGAGTTCCCCATAATGACCTCTCCACAAGTCAGGTTTTTCAACTGCTTCAAGCTCATTTTCTTCCAGATTATAATGCATTGCATACTTTATTCCCAAAAAGACATGGTCACTTTTACCCAAGTGACAATGTCACTTGGGTAAAAGGAGGGAGGTACTGAAAGGAGGAAAAGGGAGGTACCAAAGGAGGGAGGTACTGAATGATAAATATATCTTTCTCTTTCCTGGTAAATATAATATCCAGCATGGAGGGAACATCCCCTTCCCTCATCCTCGTAGCTTGTTTAACATGTAGAAACATGAATGTTTACAGGGTGAGGTTTACGAAATTATATATATATATATATATATATATATATATATATATATATATATATATATATATATATATATATATATATATATATATATATATATATATATAAAGTTTGTGTGTGTGTAATTTATATAAATAAATAATTAAATATTAATTTTGTTAATATCTTTTCAGGGAAAGCTTGCAAGTACAATTCGTATACAAGAGGGGCAACAAGAGCCAGAGGATGTCTACTAAGAAAATATATAAGTCTTTATCCTCACACTCTTGATATATGGTCTTCTCTGGTCTCTTTATTTTCTCTCCTCACAAATGTCCCTTTTTTTTATTTCTTTTACGTTTCTCTCCTGTTTTTCTTAACTTTTAATCTCTCCTTTCCTCCTCTCTTCTAACACCTCTCGTTTCCTGTCTCTTCTAGCTTCTCTCTTCCTTTACTTTTTATATTTGTGGTATTCATTTATGTCATTTTTATCTTGTATATTTTTCTTGTATTTTTTTCTTATCTTGTGTTTCTCTTCCTCTTCTCTTCAATGATTTCTCATTTCTCTCCTCTCTCTGTTGTTTCTGTTCTGTCTTCTCTCTCCTTGCCTTAATTTTGTTCTGTCTCCTCTTTTGTTGTGTGTGTGTCTTTCTGTCTGTCTCTCTCTTTCTCTCTCTTTCTCTCTCTCTCTCTCTCTCTCTCTCTCTCTCTCTCTCTCTCTCTCTCTCTCTCTCTCTCTCTCTCTCTCTCTCTCTCTCTCTCTGGCTCTCTCTCTCGCTCTCTCTCTCTCTCGCTCTCTTGCTCTGGCTCTCTTGCTCTCTCTCTCTCTGGCTCTCTCTCTCTCTCTCTTGCTGGCTCTCTTGCTCTCTCTGGCTCTCATGCTCTCTCTGGCTCTCATGCTCTCTCTCTGGCTCTCTTGCTCTCTCTCTGGCTCTCTCTCTCTCTCTGGCTCTCTTACTCTCTCTCTCTGGCTCTCTCTCTCTCTCTCTCTCTCTCTCTGGCTCTGTCTCTCTCTCTCTCTCTGGCTCTCTCTTTCTCTCTGGCTCTCTCCCTCTCTGTCTCTGGCTCTCTCTCTCTGGCTCTGGCCCTCTCTCTCTCTCTCTCTCTCCCCCTCTCTTTCTCTGGCTCTCTCTGGCTCTCGCTCTCTCTGGCTCTCGCTCTCTCTGGCTCTCTCTCTCTGGCTCTCTCTCTCTCTGGCTCTGACTCTCTCTCTGGCTCTGGCTCACGCTCTCTCTGGCTCTGGCTCACGCTCTCTCTCTCTGGCTCTCTCTCTCTCTCTCTGGCTCTGGCTCTCTCTCTCTGGCTCTCTCTCTCTCTCTGGCTCTCTCTCTCTCTGGCTCTCTCTTTCTCTCTGGCTCTCTCTTTCTCTCTGGCTCTCTCTTTCTCTCTGGCTCTCTCTCTCTCTCTCTGGCTCTGGCCCTCTCTCTCCCCCTCTCTTTCTCTCTTTCTCTGGCTCTCTCGCTCTCGCTCTCTCTGGCTCTCGCTCTCTGGCTGTCTCGCTCTCTGGCTCTCTCTCTCTCTGGCTCTCTCTCTGGCTCTCTCTCTCTCTCTGGCTCTCTCTCTCTGGCTCTGACTCTCTCTCTAGCTCTGACTCACTCTCTCTGGCTCTGGCTCACGCTCTCTCTCTCTGGCTCTGGCTCTCTCTCTGGCTCTGTCTCTCTCTCTCTCTGGCTCTGGCTCTCTCTCTCTCTCTCTCTCTGGCTCTCTCTTTCTCTCTGGCTCTCTCTTTCTCTCTGGCTCTGGCTCTCTCTCTCTCTCTCTCTCTGGCTCTGACTCTCTCTCTGGCTCTGGCTCTGGCTCACGCTCTCTCTCTGGCTCTCGCTCTCTCTCTCTGGCTCTCATATTTCATTTGATTTAAAAATGTCTGAGATTTTTACTTAATCTAAGTTATATTGCATGGTGCTAATATAAATATTATACATGACTTTTTTCTTTTCTTTCTCTCTCTCTTTCTCCCTTTCTTTCTTTCTCTTTCTTTCCTTCTCTCTCTCTTTTTCTTTCTCTTTCTACATGAATATTATACTTGACTGCTTACATTCACTTGTAGATTTTTATTTTTAGTTAATTAGTCCTAAACTTTTGATTAATAGATTTTTATTATTAGTCATAGAAAAACTATAGTGTTATATGTATACTCGGAAAATTTTACTTGTTTTAGTTTTAAGTAACAATAACTGCTTATTACGTCAGACTGATCTCAGCATGACATGAATCACAGGCTGCTTGATCACAAAATCTATTGTGTTCACATATTGCATATATAGATTTTTATAGATTTGTAAATTTTTACTTTTATATTCTGTTATAGATATAGTCTATATATTTCGAGCTATTACATATATTTTGTTGTATTACTCATTCTTAATTAAATAAATATAATATTTTAATTCTCTTTTTGTACCCTATTTATTTGTAATTTGCACATACATATATAGGATGTCCATTTCTTTCTCAGATATGTCTTCTTTCTTTCTCTCCCTTTCTATTTCAGATATGAATTAAAAAATTATTATACCCTAATTTACCCTAAACGTTTTAATGTAGGTAATTAAAAGATTATAAAAAAGTTTTTAGAAATGTTAATTATTTACGTTCTAAGGTTGTATATAAAAGTTCTCAAAAAACCTTTTCTAAACGTAATTATAAACGTGCTGAAAACAATGAAATGTCGTTTTTAGGATGTTTTAAAAACATGAAAATGTTTGCTGGGTAAGTACTTGCGTAACTGACTGATGAATCTCGGTCCAGACACTAAATATAATTCTTATGCTTGGAATGTTTACATGCAAGAAGAGTTGCTATAGACCTCAACAAACACGACAGATCAGCCTCCAGGGCTGAGTGGATCCCATACTTATCCTGTAGACCCCATGTATACCTATCCTGTGAGCGTTAGTGCCTCCAATACATGTCCTGTTCATGAGTGGTAGTGAACCCATACCCATCGTGTGCAGCAGTGATCACATACCCATGCTATGATGTATGTCATACGCAGCTGGCTGTGCACAGTAGCCATGATGTGCGCATCCCATGCGCAAGATCAGTACATACTGGTGCGTTACTGCGCAGAAACACTGATACTTTTATTTATGAAGAAAATATTACCAATTATAATATTATAAAAGATGTATAAAATGTATCATCCAACTAATATGAGCAGCAGAGTGGCGCAGTGGAAGCGTGCTCGGCCCATAACCCAGAGGTCCGTAGATCGAAACTACGCTCTGCTACGATATTGTTTTAATGTATTAATAATGTTTTTTTCAATACAAATGTAGGTATATAGCAGTGTCTTACTACCCCCTTCAATATAAGTAATTACAAATTACAGGTTGAGCTAGCTATATGTTAAAAAATAAAGGCACAATAACGAACGTGGGAGATTTGTACCTGAATTTACCTGTCTCTAGTGTCCTGTAATCCTGTAAATATTTAATTCAAAATGATCTGCTACCAGAAATTTTAGCCAAATATCCCCAGTTTGCTAACTGTAGGCAGTAACTGAGTGATTTATTTATTTTATTTATATATATATATATATATATATATATATATATATATATATATATATATATATATATATATATACAAGAAGGTACATTGGGTTTGTGAGAATACATTGAATAGTACAGTATTTACATTCTTGTAAAGCCACTAGTACGCGCAGCGTTTCGGGCAGGTCCTTAATCTAACAGATAATTTTATGTAGGTAATTTCTATCAGAATTGATAAATGATTCTAAGCTATCCACCGCTGCCCACTGGAGGGGGGGGGGCGGTATGCAGGACAAACATATCAATTGTGACACTAGCTCTCCACATATGTCAGTTGCCTAATTTAGAAACCGTACTTGTGGTCGATCATGAACCCATTTATGATGTGACGACTTATACTGAATTTTGTAACTAGCTCATCAAGATTGTAACTTGCTTAACTAAGTGAATTGTGGGGTTCAGTCCCTGAGCCCATTATGTGCCTCTGTAACCCCTTCCACTACCTCCCACAAGATGGGTATGGGGTGCATAATAAGTGAACTAAACTAAACTAAACCTCTCATGTTATCGTGACGTCACACACGCCGTACACATATAAAACAGGATTTTCTCTCTATTTTCGTTATTAAACCTTGTTTAATTTATATAATTACTCAAGCAATATGTTTTGATCATATTATATCGCTGAAGAAAACTATGTGTATCTTCGGTAGCAATTAACCGGATTTGGTCCATATAATAACAGGTCACTATACTTCAGGTTTCCGTAGTGTAGTGGTTATCACGTGCGCCTCACACGCGCAAGGTCCCCGGTTCGATTCCGGGCGGAAACATTTGACTTTTTAAATGTTTGTTTTCATAACCCATTGAAATAAACTCAAAGTGTCAAACAACTTAGGTCGGACGGTAGAGGGACGGTCTCGCTTCTTGCAGGTCGGCGTTCAATCCAGACCGTCCAAGTGGTTGGGTGCCATTCCTTCCCTTCCCTTCAAAGAGCTAAAATTAATAACAAAGTATATTGACAATATTTATTAAATCATAAAACTTATACCATTTTGTAATTTGCTAATACTACATTATACTAATTATTAATATTGAGAGTCATATAACTATGTATTGTGGAGCAGAGTGGCGCAGTGGAAGCATGCTGGACCCATAATCCAACTAGAGGTCCGTAGATCGAAACTACGCTCTGCTACAGTCTAATTTTTTCCTACCATAACAAACCAAAAGAAATGTTTTTATCTCTA